>NC_090731.1:122887164-122909664 GCF_036898095.1 Palaemon carinicauda
AATAAAACAGAGTAAGATTGAGTGGAAACATACAGATTGGAAAGATTACATGCACAGCGACAATGAAAATAAAAATTATATTTGATAGAATTTCTTAGAACAGTATCTGCAGCACTTCTCGCATAGAGAATTAAGTTATATTGCTCTGAGTAATCGTTGAAAATGAGTAAGGGAAAATAAACGGATTTTGAGCGAAGCGTAAAATCTATTTTTGGGTGGGATAGCCATATCGTCCTGATGGAAGGTTCCTTTAAGTAGCTTCCTAGGGCATATTTGACTACAGTGATATTCCCAGAGAATTTACCTTAAGGTCTCCAGAATTCTAACTCCTGGCGCGAATATCCCTAACTTTACCTTTTAGAGATATCGCATAATATCAGTGGACGTATTCTTGACAAGCCACATAGCTATCTTCACCCCGAATAGCGTTTACACTTCGAGGGGGAAAAATGGCAAAAACGAAGGGGAGCCGTTAATAAGGTACCGCTCCTCCGTCAGTGTTTTGAGTATCTAAATGACGTCATCATCGCCACCATGTTTATTCCTTGTAGCGTTAAGCGAGGTGCTAAATACACAGTACTTTCGGGAGGGGTCCTGTCAAGCCCTTTTCATGCAAAGGAGGGCGGGTCCATCAGAACGATATGTCTATCTCACCCAAAAAAAGATTTTTCGCTTCGCTCAAAATCTGTTTGTGTGGCTCTGGGCATGTCATCCTGATGGAAGTTTACCAGAGCATTAATGTATCTGTGGATTTCTTATTGTGCCTTAACCTCAAGACAATATTTCCTTGGTCATTCAGACCTAGAGACATTTAACGTTATCGTTATACGTCATTTTTTCTAATCATGTACTGTGTCAGTTCTTCCTGCCCCCTACAGGGAAGAGTCATACCAGACTCAGGAAAAAGCCTTGAGGTTTGCATATTTCATATGAACAAACCTAGCAACAAAACGGGTATACCGGTCTCATTGTATACTCCATCAATCATAGTTTGTATACTCAATACGAACAATGGTTTGCATAAGCCATTGTCACCTCCCCGGACAAGCAGGTCTGGCAGTATGCAAGAACAGACAGATTTCTATCGGTGTAGAAACAAATGTTTGTATAGGCCAGTGTAGAAACCAGGTATGTAGGCTACACACAGAAAAAAGGTTTGTTTACACATAGGAAGAAGTCATACAGTTGTTCTCTTGCTTATATGCATATAAAAAGGGGAATCATAAATAATACTCGTACACATCTTTATTTTTTGGGATTTGGGGCGAAATGAGACGCAAATACCAATTAGATTTTTATTGGTACTCAATGATATTTTTTTTTTTTTTAATTCAACATGCATTTTATAGTAACTTACAAAATGTTTGTGAATCATAGTAAGCATAACTCATACAGGCAATTTCAGAAATACTTGTTTCATCTGAAAGGGAAACGATTATAATGCCACCAGATTTAAAATTTCATAAATTTTCTAGTATACATTTCTGTAATTGGCTGTTTTTTCACACTTGTGTAAAAAACACACGACACACATGTTAACTCTTTATGCAATTTTTCACCTTTAGTATCTGGAATAGTCCCCAGTGTCACCTTGGCGACACTTCACTTTACGTGTTGTGCCGTAAAGTGTCAACACACACACCCTGCACATAACAGTCCCAATTAATTCACTGTTCCTCTCAGCATTAAGCGACAGGTTTTAGAACACTACCTGCCGCCACCACAAATCTTTTAATCTCTTGCACTTGCTTCGCATAGTGTTTGAAAAACACTCTGGATGACTTCCATCCAGTATATGAGCAAAGACGTTCAAAATCCATGTACTGGAAAAAATTCAGAGACGAAGCAATTTTTCTCAGATCGTGACCTGCGGGTGTACTGTCTGGATCCGCTCTGCGAATGAAGTAGGTGATCTTCGCCCTTAGTTGTTTTACAGACTAATTTGAGCCTGATATTTCTCCTTTAAAGAGCTGTCCTCCCCCAAAGTCTGAAGTTCTATGAAGATAGGCCTTTAGGCACTCTACTTGACATAGAGAGACATCTTCCTTCAGAGGGCAGATTCTCCAGGGACCCCAACTTTTGGTAGGTAGGTCGTTTTTAACGAGAAACGTTGGGTCAGGAAAAAGATTCAGTTCTCCCCCTTCTGTGAACTTAATAGGGCCCTCATCTCTAGAAAGGGCCACTATTTCACTCACTCTGGCCCTCGAGGCTAGAGCAATTAAGAATGTAACTTTTTGGGTCAAATCTTCCAAAGAGCAGTTTTCATTGTCCATTGTTTAGGCAAAGTGAAGAACCTTATCCAAGGACTATGAGATGGGCCTCGGAGGTGCTGCAGGCCTAAGCCTAGCACAAGCCTTAGGAATCTTGTTAAAGATTTCGTTAGAGAAGTCTACTTGGAAGGCGTACAGTAAAGGTCTAGCCAAGGCTGATTTACACGTTGTTATCGTATTGGCTGCTAAACCTTGTTCATGAAAATGAATAAAGAAGGATAAACAGAAATCTGTTGAGATCTTCTTTTGTTTCTTTGCCTTGACAAACGCAACCCATTTTTTCCAAGACGACACATATTGTCTTCTGGTATATTTAGACTTATATTCTTCTAAAAAGTATATACTGTCTCTTGAAATCCCAAACCATTTCTTAACTGCTAAAGAGAGAAAATCATGAGATGAAGGTTTCAGGTTTTCTGTGATGAAGCAAAGACAGTCAACTTTTGTACTTGTTGAGTCAGAACTGCGTCCGGCAACGGGACCATCCTCAGCCACAATTCCAATACTAGAGGGAACCAGACGCTCATTGGTCACTTGTGAGCCACTATGGCTGCCGTTCCCTGAAAGGATCTCAGCTTGTTGAGGACTTTCAACAGAAGGTTGGATGGAGGGAACAGGTAAATCCTGGTTCATCTGTTCCAATCGAGGGACATGGAGTCCACTGGTTCTGCTAGAGGGTCCTCGTATGGGGCCACGTAACAAGGTAGTTTCTTGTTGTAGCTCATCACGAAGAGATCGATCTGCAGTTCTGGGACTTGACGTAAGATGAAGGAGAATGATCCTGCGTCTAGGGACCACTCTGACTCTATCAGCGCGAACCTGGATAGAGCGTCCGCCGTCACATTGCGGAACCCTTGAAGGTGAACTGCTGATAAGTACCATCTCTTCTTTTCTGCCAAACGGAAGATGGCCAATATCACTTGGCTGATTTGGGGCGATCTTGAACCTTGACGATTCAGACATCTCATTATTACCTTGCTGTCCAGGACCAGTTTTATGTCCATCGGTGGGAGTGAGAGTGACCTCCCCATCCTTCCTTTGATGCGTCTCTGTGGATGATGACTGAAGGTGGAGGTGGTTGTAAGTGTACCGATTTCTTCAGGTACTTAGCATCCGACCATGGCTTGAGAAGTGATCGTATTCGAGTCGGTATTGATCTTCTTAGATCTCTTCGAGTGTTTGATTCGTATCTTCTCCAAACTCCTGGTGCATCCTTTAATTGTGCTCTTAGCACCGTGTCTGTCAATGATGCAAACTGAAGGAAGCCCAGCACTCTCTCCTGTTGTCGTCTTGATATCCGACCGGATTTCAGAAGTCTTTTGACAGATCCCACTATCTCTCTCCTCTTCTTTGACGGAATGGAGAGACGGTGTGACTGTAAGTTCCAAAGCATTCTAAGCCATTTAAACTTTTAGGCTGGAGATAGTCGAGACTTTTTGCTGTTGATCTTGAATCCCAAATGTTCCAGGAACTGGATCACTTTCTTGGAGAGTTACATGCATTCCGTCTCGGATTCTGCCTACACCAGCCAATCGTCCAGATCGGCTACTACCTGGACACCTTTCAGGCGTAGTTGATGAACGACTGCATTTACAAGCTTCGTGAAGATCCTTGGGGCTATGTTTAGCCCGAAGGGCATGGCTCTGAAGACGTATTTCTTCTTCTGTAGCCTGAATCTTAGGTAGGAGGAAAGTTGACGATTGATTGGAATATGCCAATAGGCATTTGCCATGTCTATGGAGGCTGTGTATGCCATCTTGGGCAACAGGGTCCTTATGTGTTGAAGGGTTAACATCCTGAACTTGTAGTTTACTATGAACTTGTTGAGTGGCGACAAGTCCAGAATGACTCTGAGTTTGTCTAAGTCCTTCTTGGAAACACAAAACAGCCTTCCTTGAAATTTGATGGACTATGCCCTCTTTATTACTCTCTTTCTCAAGAGTTCTCGGATGTATTCTTCCAGAACGGGGGTGGAGTGTGGAAAAATTGAGGGAATGATGGTGGAGCTGTGTTCCAGCTCCAACCTAGTCCATTCTTGATCAGGCTGTAGGCCCAGGGGTCGAAGGTCCAGCAATCCCGAAATGAGTGTAGTATTCCTCTCATTTCTGCTGTTGACCGGAGGACTTTCTTCCTTGACCGCATCCTCCCCTATTTCCTCTTCCTATTGAGGGGTGTCTAGAGGAAACTCTAAATGTTCCTGTACCTTTCGCCCGAAAGGTAGTGGACTGTCTCTCAAAGGCTGGAGTAAAGGCTGGTGACTGTGTCAGCACCTGCTGAGGTACCAACTGGTAAGTGGGTTGAGATTGTGCCACCATCTGGGGCTCCGCAGTCATGGGAAGTTGTTGTTGCTTTTGCTGTTGTCTAGCCAGGCGAGAAGACAACCTTGGCCTCTTTGTCTTCCATTTTGGTTGGGAACCCTCATCCGGGGAAGACTTCCTTTTTAGTGACAAGCCCCACTTCTGGAGAAGGTTCCTATTCTCCGTGGCAGCCTTTTTGACTACTTCCTTGACCACTTCACTCGGGAAGAGCTCCTTTCCCCCGATGTTGGAAGATATTACCTTCCTGGGTTCATGTCTCACTGCAGCCGAGGCGAACACGAACTCCCTACAAGCCCTTTTGGCTTTAAGAAAGCCATAAAGGTCCTTCGTCACAGTAGCCAAATGTTTTTTGGCCACAACCATAAACATATCCGGGTTCTTAGGTTCGCTTGCCATTGTCTCCGCGTAGTCTGGAGGGACATAGAAGCGGCAAGCCTTTCTTTAGTCTCTTGTTTTCTGCGCAAGAGAAACTCCGACAACTTAGGGAGGTTCTCGCCTAACTGGCGACCTGCAATATCTGCCTCCAACTTCACGACAGAGAAGATAAGATGTACTTCCTTCCAGTCCTTCTGGTCCATAGGCAAAGCTAGGGATAAGGGTCTACACTCCTCGAGTGTAGGGCAAGGTTTCCCAGCTTCTATGCCTTTAATACGGCCTTGTATCCTTTTTCCATGAAGGGGAAGGCTCGAGTAGTTGCAGCAAGAAAGACAGGGTGTTTCTTACTCAGGGCTGTCACCTTGGAATTAGTGAAGCCCCTCTCCTTCAGGGTACTAGCCCATAAAGCCTGGGCTTTGGAATGGTAAAAAACTACGACCTTTAATAGCTCTGTCTCTTCCTTCGTCACTGGTTCCGTCTTCAGACGGACGAAACAGTATGGATAAGACTCAAAGCTGGGCCAAAACTCCACATCCTCGATGGGGACTGATCACAGCTTTTCGGGGATATAAACCTTCCCGTTTGTAAGGGGCTTGTACTCCGCATGCGTCCACGGGTTCACATCAGAACTTGAAGGAAGTTCCTTCACGTTGAGTCTCCTGTGAGACTCAAGGGGTGCTGCAAGATGTTGTATTTCCAACCTCAATGCAGCTTCCTTTTCTGCATTTTTTTTCTAAATCTTCTCCATCATTGACATGATGGAAGACAGAGTCTTCCTTATGTCATCTGGTGGAGGAGCAGAAGATGTCGAGGGTACTGGTTCTGGGGCAAGAACCGACGAAAGAGAAGACGACTCGACTTCCTCCTCCTCGTTATCAGGAGCCAAAGTAGACTCCTCTTCTTGACCTCCTGCAAAAAGGTCCTTCTTAGTGTCTTCTGACACCTCTGACATTCTGTCATCTAGCTGGATGTCCTTCATTGCGTCCTGCCCAGCCAATTGCTGTGACCTCCCTCAAAATTAAAAATGAGGGGCTTTCTATTTTTGAAAGCCCATTGGCAGTGTAACTTTATTCTAACTCCCAGAAGGTTTAAGATTGAGGATCATCATCACTGAACATTTATCAGTATATAGAAAGAACTTCCTTTCTTCATATAGTATGGTCTCAACAATAGGCTGCGGCAGCATGGCTACACGAAGTATGTTGGAAAATTTAGGCTACCGTATAATATATCCTGTAGTTTTCTGTTTGCACTATGATCTATATTGCAATTATACTGGCTACTGTATAGTCATATACTGTAGGTCTAGCCGGCATTTTGCCGGCAAGGCTAGACCAGGGAACAGTTAAGTCGGCGTATTGCCGGCTGAGGTAGTGGCCGGCAGCCTACCGGCCGCCTGAAGTCCGCCGGGCGCCGGAACGCTAGCTATCGGCCCACTAGGCCAGCAGACGATCTGGTTATATAGACGGCCGTCGGCGGACCCCAGCTGTCGGCCTACTAGGCCAGCCGGCAACCTGCCAGTCAGTGTATGCGATCTGAATTCGGCCGGCTCTTTGCCTGCTAATTCAGTTGTGCCGGTGACTCTTGGGCTGCCGGTGCACAAGTCTAACCAGCACATTGCTGGCTAGGGTAGTGGCCGGCAGCTGCCGTTAGGGTAGACCCCGGTGGCATTAGACAATAGAGAGAGAGAAAGCATGGAGTGAAGGATAGTGTAAGAGCTCTGCCCTACTGCCTTCTTCCAGAATGAGGGTTCAATTGGAAGGGGAGAATATATATTCAGGCTTCCACTCATCCACAGCTATTGCCGGTCTCTGCCAGCCACAGGTTTGCGAATGGCATTCCAAGAGAGGACTGAAGAACACTCTACAGCAAAAGGGATCTTCTGCCGGCAGCCGGCACAGCTGGCCCAGCATCCATAAGGAAGAGCTGAGTGACTATGTACTACCGACAGAAGCCCGTGCCGGCCCCACAACCTGCCGGCATTCGGCACGATTGTAGGACGACGGGCAAAGGATTGTGATGGCTAGACCATCACTAAAGGACAGAGTGGGAGGGGCGAGGGTCCTATGGGGTATGGAAGGAGCCGGTAGGGTTACCGGCCATACCACACCATAGAGAAACTCTGTTCCAGTATTGAAGCCATCCTAGGCGGCAGGAGAATTATATTCTCCAGCCAAGGGTCAGCTAATACAGTAAAGGGGCCAGCAGCGCTCCCGCCGCTACCCCTAAGCAAGAGAGGAACAGAGTTACAGTGCTGGTGTCACCTAGGTGGCAGAAGAATGTCTATTCCTCAGCCAAGGGTCCGCTGGCACAGGACTAGTCACCTAGACCACAGGGAGAAGGTCAATATCCTATAAAGCCTTCAGGTGTGGTTTAGGGAGGTCTAGCCTCCTATGCCGGCAGCTTAGTCCTGCAGGGGAATGCTATTCACCCTGTCAGCCAGCTACTGGCACCAGACTAATACTCTGAGGTTCTGACCAAAACCCAAAAACCTGCATTTGCGGTTACAGGGAAGGGACAGTAAACCCTAGCCTAGTCCTGCCTGAATTACAACTCGAGGCATGACTGACTAGGGTTATAGCCTAGGCTAAACTCAGAGGGAGGAGGGATTACCCTTAAATTTCCACAGGAGACAAGTATCGCCTTATAGTAATTCTAGGAGATATCTATCTCTGCCTGAATTAATAGAATGATACACGAGGAAAACTGGGGAACATGTATGAAAGTATACTAAAGCTACTAGGCTAGTAGCCTAGTAGCAGTGAGATTCGATTACCTAAATCACCGAAAATCTCTCGTATACTATCTTGGAAGGGGAAGATATTATGCAATCAACATATCTAAATCTTCATTAAATTTGTAGCACTAGGAAAGTCTATTATATCATGCATGAAAGTACTAAAACTGAAATGCCTAGGCTAGGAAGCCTAGCGTAAACTGGGTTCATTTACCTAAATCGCCGAAACTAATTGAATACTATCGGCATAATATAAAGAATTCCTGGTAATGAAGGCTAAATAGCTAACCTTATTTAATGCTCTTATGCCGGGAAAGTCGTTCTGGCTAATTAATTAATCATGCATTACGAACGACAGCGCCCATGACGCCTTCGGCTCAGGCAACAGCTCTTGCATACGTTAATTTAACCTTAATTCATTCTATAAAAAGGCAAGATCTTACATTTATACAATGTAAAGATCGAATACTTAACTTTCTAGAGGCAGAAGAGGCTGAATATTGCATGATAAATCCAAAAATTTCAAAATAGCGAGAGAGCACCAGGAAAATCACCGAGCAATAGCGCTACAAGTAAAGAAATAAACATGGCGGCGATTATGACGTCATCTTGATACTCAAAACACTAACGGAGGAGCGGTACCTTATGAACGGCTCCCCTTTGTTTTTGCCTCTTTTCCCTCTCGAAGCGTAAACGCTATTCGGGGTGAAGATAGCTATGTGGCGTGTCAAGAATACGTCCTCTGATATTATGCGATATCTCTAAAAGGTAAAGTTAGGGATATTCTCCACAGGAGTTAGAATTTTGGAGACCTTAAGGTAAATTCTCTGGGAATATCACTGTAGTCAAATTATACCCTAGGGAACTACTTAAAAGAACTCTCCATCAGGACGACATGGCCTGAGCCCAAAAATACAAATGGAATGCAAGGACTGAATTAGATGGCATTTCCCTTTTTCAGTTAGCAAACCTTTTACGGTATAAGGAAACGATTTGAGAATGAATTGAAATGAGACAGGTGAACCGGATTTTCTTGAAGGAAAACGAGCCAGGTTTAGGTCAAGTCGAAGGATTAGGTGGAAATTCCTACAGATATAAAAAGAAAAAATTAAAAGAGAAGAGGAAAAGGATTTGTGTTGGAAGATTGATGTTTTGCTATTTAAACAATAGATTGGAAAAAAAATTAAGAATATGCGATGCAACAGATATCTTAAAATGCGTTATTTTAATTCATAGGAAATTAATCATAGGATTAATCAGCTTATTTATTACTAGCTATACTTTAAGTATACAAAACGAAATTGAAGGATATATATAGCGTTAAAGAGTGTTAGTTTCCATATTTACAATTGATAGATCAGCTGCATTTCATATGCATTAAAATAAGATATCTCAATTTACAAAATCTTTTGCAGTTCACTCATAATTTTGTACTTGATAATCTGTGACCTTCCACTACAAATAATCAGTGGAAAAAATGTAAAAATTCAAGATTACTGTCGGAGATTTGGGCCGCTTAAAAGTATATAATGTGATCGTCACAAAAACTAGAAAGTAGCGATAACTGAATGTAAAGCTAGAGTAGTTTTGCATATAGGACCGGATTCAATGTTTTCTGCAATGATAGATAAGTAACTAGGCAAGAAGCCCGATTCCCGTAAGAAAAGGAAAAGCAGGTATCTTATTGAAGAGATTATCCAAAAACATATTATAATAAAAGTGGCTTGATAATGAAGATGTCCAAATATTATTAAATGCATTTTAACGAAATTCAAGATGACTAATATGCTAATATTATTCTAACAAAGGATCAGCTAAATTGTGTTTTTAATTCGGCTAGAAAATCCATATTGCACTAACCATAACTGGTAATCATATATCATGTATTCAAGTTTTTATTCGACATTTGCCAAAGCTAAGACTTGCTGTAATACTTGATATACCTGGTTTTCAATGTGTATTTTATCTTATGAATTTCTCCACTTCATAAAAAAAAATAAATAAAATAAATGTAACAAGCAGCTATCCTACACACTTTAACCTACAATGATGCTCTGCAACAGTGTACTAATCGTTCTTTTTTGGTTTACACAATAAAACATTAATGAACAACTGAACTGCAATTTTCCTCTGTTACTTATATTGATGTAAAGATAGGTCTGTTTGATAATGTATTAATAATATTCAATCTTCAAGATACTTCTCATATGAGCCCTAGATATGGCCAATTTGTATGAACAGAAATACAGACACAGTTTTAACATTTCTTTTTTTAAAGTTTTTTTTTATTAAATATAATTTCGTTTACGTATACAAGACCGATATATGTAGATTTAATTCACATTGATCTTTGGATTAGAAGGTAAGTCTTGTTCATCTATAGGCTATATCAACTAAAATAGTGAAAATAGTGTGAATATCATTATTGTTTATTCACTCAAGAAAGTTCTCAAATTCTGTTTTGGTAATGCTAGGAACGTGATGCTGTCTCACACCACTGATCAAATGCATCCCCAACCCTGTGAAAGATGGATATGTTGTTCCGTCCACATGCTACACTAGAAACTTTAAGAGGCACAATCGTCAAGATGAATAAGGCAACTATATCTCCAACAGAAATATCCTAAGATCCCTGTTTTTGAATAATCTAAACTATTCAAAGATTAGAAATTCGAAACCTACATTATACACCAATGCCCAATTTCTGTTAAGTTGTCTCGCTGTTTGCAAAGTCTGATTTAATTTATTGACATATATTTTGGAAGAAGACCTGGCATTATTATTTGTTTGGATTTACCTTAAGTAACAGATACTTAATTATTATCTAAGTTATTTTGTAATAACTTATGAAATTAGACGTAGACATATTTTTTTCTATGACTGTATAATTCGATTATTATTTTACCTTCATTTCGATTGATTCATAAATGATGGATTATATTACGATATATTACTATATATCGATTTTGATATGCTCTTGGATTATTCTAAATCAAGGGATTTGACTACTGTATGCATATATTCTGAATATATAGATGTTTCTATAGGTCTCACATTTTGTAAAACGTTTTTTTAATATAATGCTATATTTTTTTTCTCATTTGATGTACGTCTAATTAGTGCAACCATTGCAGGTGTTTAGTACTGCCATTGAACAGCAAAATCTACTGGACAGAATAAAAGTTTATCTTTATTCATATTTCATCTAGTGGATTTTAAGATAGCGCCCCAAAATTATCATTGTTTTACTTATGAGACATTTCTTAAAAATAATTCATTATTTCTTTTTCTAATTTGTACCACTATAGATATCAATCATATCCACGCAAGTAGTTAGATATCTCATTGCCAAGGACTATGTAAGTAAAGGCTAATGATTACAACTGTTAATTTGAAGATCGGAACTGACTGAGCGTTATACACGAATGTATTTGGTCTAGTGAGGAATGAACAAGTTATTACCGTATAAACATTAAACGCTTTATTCAAATGTAGGAAGTGGAGAGGCAAAATGGAAGAAAATCCAAAAATCCTGTCTATGACGTAACTTATCTTTATTGCTATAATATAGCAGGTCGAAAAGGCTTTACGTTATCGAAGTCTTAAGTTATGATCATTTACGATGTCAAATTGTACGATCCAGAACAGTAATAGAAAGTTTAGACTAAACTTCTCTCTCTCTCTCTCTCTCTCTCTCTCTCTCTCTCTCTCTCTCTCTCTCTCTCTCTCTCTCTCTCTCTCTCTCTCTCTCAAGTTTTTCTTCGCATGAGTTTGAGGTTATATACTCTTGCAACTTTTCTCTCTCTCTCTCTCTCTCTCTCTCTCTCTCTCTCTCTCTCTCTCTCTCTCTCTCTCTCTCTCTCTCTCTCTCTCTCTCTCTCTCTCTTGTCAAAAATATTATGTCCCAATAACCTCAAGTTTAGATTGCACACGCAACCTGCTTCTCTCTATATCAAGTTTTACGACCCAAGAATAACAAGTTTAGATAACATAAGTCGACTCTCTCTCTCTCTCTCTCTCTCTCTCTCTCTCTCTCTCTCTCTCTCTCTCTCTCTCTCTCTCTCTCTCTCTCTCTCTCTCTTACCCTTTCCTTCTGATGCTTTGAATCTATGTCAAGAATTTACTTAACCACTAAAACAAAAATAGGAACATCATTAAATGGAACTAAACAAAATGATTACCAATAAGTTGTTTATATTTTAAAATTCATGAGAGGAAACGCCTCCGGAAAGCAGTTATTGTATTCTAATACAGATTTTGGGTGAGAAATAACTAATATTTTGGGGAGCAAATAGTTTTCCATTTCATATAAAGACTAGTACAAAATAATTATCTCTCCATGTGACTTATGATAGCTACAGTAATGACATATGGGGATAATAGGAGAAAGTGTCCCTGTAAGAGGGTGGTAATATATAACGGTAAAATATGGGATACCTGGTCTAATGTTAAAATAAATTATAAGGAGTAATTTTCTAGTACCAAGCGCGTTCATTTAATTGGTGTGGATAATAAGTCATTTTTAGAAAAGATATATTACTCTTAATTGATGTCACGTAAAGATGAAGATCATTCTAGGAAACGTTTCTGTGATCTTAGACTTGTATCTTATTCGGGAACGTTTCTATGAAACTTATCCCATGAGATAGTTGACTCAAGATAGATTTTAAATATGTTATCTGGAAAAAATGCTACGAGATATTATAGTTCCCATATAGGTTTGTCTAAGGATATATTACAGGTGATGATATGATATTCAAGAACGTATAAAAGAAAAATCGCTCTATGGATGGAGTACAAGAAACAGACCTAACTTGCTTAATTTAGAATGAAAATTTCCATCATGTTTTCTACAAAGGAGATGGGAGGGGGAGGGGTTGGCAATAGGTAAATTGCAAGGAAAACTATAAGAGTCCTCTATGGCCTCTAAAATAGACCATATCACAATTTTATGATTTGTACATCTATATTCATTGTTCAGTCTTTATTTCCATAATATTTTCAGGTGTCAATCGTGTGGAGTCAAAACCCATTAGCTGCTTGATTACTACTGATACTCCGCTTAATGTTGACATTCAGCTGTTTATGTTGCACATTTATTAACAGCAATTCTCTTTATTGCTATGGAAGTCGACCATTTATCGTCAAGCTTATGATCGAGCAAAAGTAATAAATAACGAGAGTATTATTATTACCAGTAGAATAATAGCATTTCCATATTTACGGGATTATCACCATGAGTTTGGGATGTCACATATAATCTAATAAAGCAATTATATAATACATCGTTTCAAAATAAAAAGGAATGTTCATTAACCAATTACATTTCACGAAAAAAATAATTGATAAATATGCAAATTATTATAAATCGAAAATATAGTTAATTCCAGAACAGGATATTTCCGAAATACTTAAAATATAGAAGAAAAGTTCTTCGATTTATAAAAGTTTAAGAATCTCTTACCCTCTAGCGTTCAAGTATATGAAAGGAAGGAAGCTTCTGTTATCGAATAATAATAATAATAATAATAATAATAATAATAATAATAATAATAATAATAATAATAATAATAATAATAATAATAATAATAAAAATCAAGTGAGGAGGAGCAAGATGGAGGTGAACCATGCATTGTGAGTATTAGGGTTGAATCGTTTTGTGTTCACGCAGATGAAAGGCCAAACTGTTATTATGCATAAAATTAAAGCCATCTATTTAAGATATTAAATGATAAAAGGAAGGGTAGAGTGTAAGGTGTGGAGGAGAGATAAAAGAGTTTTTGGCAACCATAGGCAGAGATGAAAAGGAAAAGAAGATAATAGGAAATGTTTTATTTAAGGAAGGTGAATGTAGAAGAGAAAATAGCATATTATATTATATATATATATATATATATATATATATATATATATATATATATATATATATATATATATATATATATATATATATATATATACATACATATATATATATATATATATATATATATATATATATATATATATATATATATATATATATGTATGTATGGAAAAAAGAAGAGAAAATTAAAGATTAAAGAGATAGACCAAAGCAGAAAAATGAGAAGGAGCCGATGTAAAAACAAATCTCTCCGCCCGATACCTGAAACTGAATCAGACCACCTACTGAGATTTCCTGCCAAGGGTGTTCATCGTCATCTTTACAATGAGAGCTTAGAAATACTGATTAACGGAGGAGTTTTATCATAAAATATGCATATTGAAATTGCCAGAGTACCAATTGCTTGACCAAGATTCCTGCCAGCTTCTTATGTGTACATCGGAGCCTTCCAAGATGATTATCTGTGTTCTGTATAGACCTCCATCAGAACCCCTTGCAGATTTCCAGGCGTGTCTCAATGCGGTACATGACTACACATAAGGCAAAGAAGACTTTGATATTTGTTTTCTAGGCGATTTTAACTTCCCAGACTTTACCTGGGATCCTCCCTTTGCACGCCCACCAAGCTCATCCACTGATCTCTTAGAGAAGTTTATGAACAACCACCTTCTCAATCAATACATCCTCCAACCCACACGTCAAGGCAACACTTTAGACCTCTTTCTCACCAACTCAGCCTCGCTTGTGACCCATGTGGATGTGAAACCTACGAGAATGTCTGATCATGATCTGATAGAGATTTACCTATCCTACAATCCATGTCAGCCAAATGTCAATGCTCCTCCGGTGTTTGACGCCGCCTCGTTCCGGGGACTTGATTTTAATAAAGCACACTTTTCCAGCATCATCAGTAAAGTTGAAGCTGTAGACTGGCATGATGTTCTCGAATCTAACGGTATAGATTGCTTTCCGGAAACCTTTAGGGACATGTTACTTAGTCCTCCCAAGCTCCCCCCTAAGCGCCAGAAATCTCACATATTGCGTCGCCTCTCCCGCAAAAAGCGAAGACTTCAAGACAGGTTAGAGAGGGCAACCGTGGACCCTTCTACTCCCTCAGAGCTCATCCAACGTCTTAACAAGGAGATTGCTCTTGCCCACTACGACATCAGAGATGCAATTGTCAACGAGAGACACTTCAGAGAAGAGGTAGCTGCCGGGAAGGTCAAATCAAATCCAAAGTACTTTTATAGCCATGCTAAGAGATTCTCACGGCAAAAACAGACCATTAGCATGCTTTTTGATGAAAGCAATAATATTTGTACTGATCCTCAGCAAATAGCCAACATATTGCAAACCCAGTTCAAATCTGTTTTCAGCAACCCGAGAGATGTCGACATTGCTGCAGCAGGCTTTACACCGCCTACAATTACAGAAAGATTTGAGGACTCCCAATTACTTTTCAGTGAAGGAGATGTTATATCTGCCATTGATGACATGAAGGCAGACTCAGCCCCTGGCCCTGATGGTATCCCTTCTGTGCTGCTCAAGTCCTGTAAACATGCGTTGGCACGACCTATTTTCATCCTCTGGTCACAATCATTTGATTCAGGTGTAGTCCCGTCCTTCTACAAGAACTCCGTTATTTGTCCACTCTACAAAAAAGGGAGTCACGCAACTGCTTCAAATTACCGACCTGTATCTCTGACCTCCCATATCATCAAGATATTTGAGCGTTTAATTAGGAAACGCCTTGTCCACCATCTTGAGTCCAACAGCCTTCTATGCAGCCAACAGCATAGTTTTAGGTCAGGTCATAGCTGCTTAACCCAGCTTCACCATCACTTCGATAACATTCTGGAAAACTTTCTTGAAGGAAACGATACCGATTGCATTTATTTGGACTACGCCAAAGCTTTCGATAAGGTGGATCATGCCCTACTCATCAAGAAGCTCTCCAAGTATGGAATCCATCCGAAGATTGTAAAATGGATCGAATCATTTCTTAGGGATCGCACACAGCAAGTCGCAGTTGAAGGCCAGTTCAGTGTTGCAGCCTTAATTTTGAGTGGAGTACCTCAAGGAACCATTCTGGGTCCTATACTGTTTCTTATATTCATAAACGACATAACACTGTGTGTAGGCAACAGTGTCGTTTGTTGCTTTGCTGACGATACAAGGATTATGAGAGCAATATCAACTACTCCTGATATGGTACTCTTGCAACAGGATCTGAATACTGTTACCCAATGGTCAACTAAGAACAATATGTCATTGCATGAAGATAAGTTCGAGTTTATGAGCCATGCAGTAAATAGGAGGAATCCTTTGCTACAATTACCGTTTACTGCCGACCTATATCAGTATTCAACGTCCAAATGCACTCTCACTCCTTCCGGCCAACTGAGAGATCTTGGAGTTACTGTTACCTCGGACCTGAAGTGGACTGCTCATATCAAAGATATGGCCAACAAAGCAAGACAAAAAGCCGGATGGGTTCTCAGCGTCTTCTTTAACCGGAGTCCTACCATCATGCTAACTTTGTACAAGTCTATGGTACGCAGTCTACTAGAGTACTGTTGTCCTCTGTGGAATCCCCAAAGTGTGTCGGACATCGAAGAACTGGAAGGAGTTCAGCGGACTTTTACTGCACGAATTGCAGGGGCTCAGCATCTCAACTACTGGGAGAGACTCAAGAAACTATCCATCATGTCACTGCAACGCCGACGAGAACGGTATATCCTGCTACACATGTGTAAGATTCTCCATGGATCAGTCGGCAACGACCTAAAGATCAAGTTTGTGTCTAGGCCTCGGACTGGCTTTAAAGCAGTCGTTCCTCCTCTGCGAGGGGGCGTCGCAGCCTATAACCAGAGTCTATATGACAAGTCTTTCGCTGTCATTGGCCCACGTCTCTGGAACTGCCTCCCAGTACACATTAACAAGATTGGAGAATTCGAGCCATTCAAAAGAAAACTCTCATCTTTGCTTCAGCGAATTCCTGACAAGCCTCCTGTTAAGGGGTATACATCTCCTAACATCAACTCAATCCTGGACTGGAGGATGGATCCAGCTACATTGGAGCTATGGAGCGGTCAAGATAGTTGATGACCCTGTTGCAGCGCACTAAACCGGACATAAGTAACATAAGTAAGTAAGTACAATGCTGTTGTATGCCGATGTAATTAGTGTTTTTTTTTCAAAAAGATACATGTATTAAGAGAATGGAAGAGAGGCTGATGGCCTCAAATTAATATAGAAGGAAAGTATTATGGCTTGTGAAAACTGAGTTTTAGAATACAAGAAGGTTAATTAGAATAAGGGAGAAAGGTGAAATATCAGCAATTAGTAGAAAATGCGGGAAGGCTTCCAAGTATTTCGAAAGATAATGGTTTGTTTCTATCAATACATGGAAATTGATTAGCGTTTGTGTAAGAGATAATATTCTATATCATTATATATTACAAATAATAAGTTTTATTTATGGTTCTTTCAAAATCATTACTAATGTATGAGACAAGATTGCATAGAAATGCATTAAAGAAGTGTTATAAGTAATTGAGGTAGGTGGTATTAAATTAAGAAGAAAGCTATAATTGCCTTTGACCAAAAGGGAAAATTACTGGTCGATATGAATATGAACAAAAGGCATATTTGATTTATTGAAAAAAAAAAAGTTATGTATAATTTTACTTGACTTATGTTTAGAGAAGATGATGCTGCCATATGAGTCACTGTTTATTGGAGATAATGAATAAAAACCAGTGCCACTTGTAAGGGTATTTTGAAAGAAATTATATTCAAATGCAAGGTATCTGTCTAAAGGAATTTCATGCAAAGAGAACAGTGACTATTGATACGAAATGAAACAATATAAATTACACATTTGACCAGGAACTAGAAGGGGAATAGAACGAGTGATATGTAGGGAAAAAAAAAGTTAATTTCGGAGTGAAGTAGAAGTTCAGGAAATAAGTTGCAAAAGGAAATGAATCTATGCTAAAGCAAATTTTGTTTTTCTGAAGGGGTTGTTGAGTGAACTGTTCTTTATTGTTGTTTGTTATGCATTTCGTTACTTATGCGGCAGCTATATTGAAGATAAAGCTCAAGATTAGATGTAAAATTTATTCCCTTGTAACTGTTCACGTCAATGGCTGGAACTGCCGTCTTTATCGATCTAAAACGTTGATTCATTCATTCATTAAAATATTCCACTGTACATAAATACCATAAACTATCATATATTTCAAGACCATGGAAATTATATGCATGTGTGTATAAGGACATTAAAACATATCGTATATATATATATATATATATATATATATATATATATATATATATATATATATATATATATATATATGTATGTATATATATACATACAAATAGATATATATATATATATATATATATATATATATATATATATATATATATATATATATATATATATGTATATATATATATATATATATATATATATATATATATATATATATATATATATATATATATATATATATATACATACAAATATATATATATATATATATATATATATATATATATATATATATATATATATATATGTATATATATATATATATATATATATATACATATATATATATATATATATATATATATATATATATATATATATATATATATATATATATATATATATATAAATACATATCTATATATCTATATATATACACACACACACACACACATATATATATATATATATATATATATATATATATATATATATATATATATATATATATATATATATATATATATATATATACATATATATATATATATATATATATATATATATATATATATATATATATATATATATATATATATATGTACACTGTTTTTCCATTCGGGCAGGAGTGCAGTCTATGAAGAGCAACAGCTTTCCTGTCAAAGAAATAGACACATGTTTTTTAAAAGGATTTAGAAGACATTCGTCTTTTTTTTTTTTTTAATTATATGGTATTCAGAGATATACAGTATTTAAGGATCTGGTAAGGAATCATAGACGCTTAAGTGTAAATTCATCCTTCCTCGGAATTAGTAAACTTGTTAGCAATGATTTCCATATTTTAAAATCTTCTTAGGTTTAGGCGCTGTATATGACGAATGTAACTGCCATTATATACACATGTGTGTGTGTTTACGTTTTTACGTGTTCTGGTTTGGTTATATATATATATATATATATATATATATATATATATATATATATATATATATATATATATATATATATATGTGTGTGTGTGTGTGTGTGTGTGTGTGTGTGTGTGTGTGTGTGTGTTTGCGCGTGTCGGTGTGTGAATTTCAAATTAGCTGGGGTTATTATCAAAAATAAAATATTCAAATCAAAAGAGGTACAAAATCTTTTTTTTTTTTTTTTTTTGCTAAACGCTTGTACAATATTCAATTTTAAAATCTTCTTAGGTTTTGGCGCTGTATAAGACTAATGTAACTGCCATTACATACACATATGTGTGTTTACGTTTTCACGTGTTCTGGTTTGGATATATATATATATATATATATATATATATATATATATATATATATATATATATATATATATATATATATATATATATATATATATATATATGTGTGTGTGTGTGTGTGTGTTTGTGTGTGTGTGTGTGTGTGTGTTTGTGTTTGTGCGTGTTGGTGTGTGAATTTCAAATTAATTGGAGTCATTATCAGAAATAAAATATTTCAAGTCAAAAGAGGTAGAAAATAATATTTTTGTTTTCCTAAACGCTTGTACAATATTCTAGGTATCTTGCTCATAAGCGTGTTCCTTCCAATTAAGAAAATACAAATTAAATACAAAACTAAAAGTTTCTAAGTTTCTTCTTGTAACGTATTTCTACTCTGATACGCTGCATTCTTTATCCTTACACATATGGCATTGTTATATCATACATGCACGGAATTTTAGAAATCTGCACTCACGGAATCTTCAACATTGCGACATTGCATTCCAGAAATTGTTTTCATTTTATTTCAAAACTTTACGTGGACGGTACTTCCAAACATTTTGATGCAAGACTGCGAAAAGTTACAATGTGGACTCAATACAATTTATGTGTTTCTATTAATTGAGACAGAAAGTAATCAGTTTGAATACTAATACGAATATAAACCGAATAATCATTCGGAGAGTTTATAAAGATAATTTCTCCACGTCACCGATTCTTATTGTATATAATATAACACTAAATGTTAATGATAAATGTTATATAAAACGATGCTTTGACGCTCCCATCAAACAAATGTGTATGTCGTGACAGATGTAATGTTTAATTTCATTTAAGCGTTTGGCTTAAAATGTTTAATGTCATTACTTTTCCATGGAAGACGTGAACGATGGCAAGAAAACAGCACAAACATCCATATGAACAACAGTAAAATGCCCGGAGTACCAACCATAAGCTTAACTCAAAAAATCAGCACCCTGGAAAAATAGTAGCAGTCAACCCCAATGAAGAAGCCCGTTAACTTCTAAACACTGGGATGACCAACCAAAAGAGAGAGAGGGAGTTTTTAAAGAAAATGAAGCAAGTCATGCAACACAACATGTCCAAGGGTGATAATATTTTTTAACCCTTTACCATGAACGAATTAAATTCACTTATAAAACACATGAAATCAGGGAAAGCTGCTGGTCTAAGTTGAATAACAGTCTAGATGATTCTGCATTTTGGAGACAATGCTATGACTTGTCCTCATGTCTTTTTCAATAAATATGCACTAAAATAACGAATCCCGAGAGGATGGTGGAGAGCAAAGGTTGGGATTTTCCTCAAGCCTGGTAAAGATACAAGTTCATCTAAAAGCTACCGACCAATATCGTTACGCTGCCTCACTTTGAAACTCCGTGTACACACGATAATGTATTTACTAACCCGCAACATCGAGGAGCAACTCACACCAGTCCTAGCAGACTTTTAACCCGGACGATCATGTTCTAGTCAGGTCTTGAACCTGACCAAATTTATAGAGGATTATTTCGAGACCATGAAAATAACAGGTGGTGTGTTTATCGAACTAACAGTAACCCAAATGATCCAAAACTCTGCCACTGTGTGAATCACTCTCAGAAAATAGATCTTTCTATGTAGACATGAATGACAAAAAGATTATGGTGTGGGAGGAATCAGACAAATGGTCTACCGCATGGCTACGTACTAGCCCCATTATTTTATAACAGCTACACAAATGACCTACCACAATTCCGGGGCGTCCGAGGGGTTGGGTATGCAGACGATCTCTCTATTGGCCCACAGTAACGGTCCTTCAAAACAATCGAAAGAAGACTGACAAGAACATTATCATCTCTCTCAAAATATCCAAAAAATCGCATCTAGAAGCAAACCCCACAAAAACTTAGGTATACCTATTTCGTCTTAACAACCACCAGGAACACAGAAAACTGCAATTAGAATAGGAAAATAAAGAACTGAAAAACTATCCACACCCAGTCTATCTTAGTGACGCTCTTGATAGAACAATATCTTTCAAGGAGCTTGTCAACAAGCTCAAGGAATAAGTGACCACCAGAAATAACATTTTCAGCAAAATAGCCTCCATATAATAGGGAGCTGAGGCAAAAGCTTTGAAGCAAAAAGCCTTAGCACTAAAGTTACTCAGCTGCAGAATAGTGTGCTCTTGTATGGGAAAAATGATGTTTTGGCAAGAGTTTATACTTAGATAAATAAAACTTCCGAACTAATAACTGGTACGCTGAGAGCAACACCCATACCAGTTTTGTATAAACTAGCTAGTAAAACACCACCTAACATCCATCGAAATGTCATGGCTAGAAAGGGAAAGACCAATCAAAAACAAATGATCCCTGCACCCACTCTACAACATACTCAAACAAGAAGACATCTGGAATAAGTTGCTATTCCCAAATATATATATATATATATATATATATATATATATATATATATATATATATATATATATATATATATATATATATATATATATATATATATATATATATATATATATATATATATATATGTATACTTATATATATATATATATATATATATATATATATATATATATATATATATATATTAATATATATACTGCATATATATATATATATATATATATATATATATATATATATATATATATATATATATATATATATATATATATATATATATATATATATATATATATATATGTATATATATATATATATATATATATATATATATATATATATATATTTATATATATATATATATATATATATATATATATATATATATATATGTATATATATATGATATATGTATATATATATATATATATATATATATATATATATATATATATATATATATATATATATATATATATATAATCTTTTCATGAAACTGACTCTAAAACTGATTTTAATATGAAAAACCTTCTCATTTTACCCTTCCACAATAATTTCTTGACAATTCCTAGATTAATGAAAGTTTTTAATGTTAATGTTCTTTTAAAAACTAGTACTTTAAAGGATATGTTAAATAGAAATTCACCTGTACAAAGCAATGGATGTGTTTATGAGATCCCATGTAATAAATGTAATAAAGGATATGTAGGACAAAGTGGTAAAGACCTTGAAACGAGATTAAAACAACACAGATATAATGTTCGAACAGGAAACCAAACAAGTAGTTTGTTTCAGCATACGAATAACCATAATCACACTATTAATTGGAAAGGGGCAAAAGAAATTTTATATTGTAAAGAAATAACAAAACGCAATATCATAGAATCATGTATCATAAAGAAAAACCATGTAAAATTGATCAACAATAGCCCAGGAATGTATAAACTTGATGAACTTCTTATAAACAATGTATT
>NC_090731.1:122917164-122922164 GCF_036898095.1 Palaemon carinicauda
CAATGAAGGTGGTTTTAAAAGTTCTATGTAAACCCTTGATGAGTATTTCAGGGAAGGTATGTGGAATTTTTATGGTTGAGAAAGTAATATAGATGAAGGTAGGTTATTGGGAAGGACCATTTGAGCTTAATTCGAAAAATAATATTGCTGATTTAAGTGCTTAACATAAAAAAAAACTTGACAGTGAAGGAAATGTACTCTTTATGGCAAATAAGTACGTTACTAAAGACGAAAAAGGAAGTTGCATAAATTATTAAGGTTGTTTAAACTGTTCACAGCTCTAAGCTCTGTGTGAACTGCAAGTGAGATGCTACGGTGCAATGATGATATATCTTTTATTTCAGATTATCGGAAGATAGGGCTTATTTGTGGAAGGGGAAAATAATATGGGGTCTGTTTCAGACATGAAAATGCCATTAAGACTCTAAATGAAGATTTATAAGTTGGTTATCAGGCAGACACTTACGAAGAGAGAGGAATGATTGTTGGAAAGAACCGAAAGATTTGCTGGAATATTACTACAAGAAAGGATGGAGAGTCAAGATATGAGAAGAATGAGTGGTGTATGCAATGTAGAGGAAAGGGCCAGGGAAACTCGTCTGAGATAATCGGGTCAGCAAATGGGAAGAGAGGATTAATTGATTGAACTAGAGTTTTCTAGCATCCTGACATCTAAGACAATTGACGCCGATGGGAAGAGAGGAAATTGAATCAATCAAGAGAGCTACGAACATCCCAGTGATGAGAAGGAGGATTGTGAGGCGTCAGTGGATCAGATGGATGGATATGTTGAGGAGGGTTATGGGTGAGGTGGAACTGGGAGAAGCAGATGCAAGGAATAAATAGACGCAAAAAGTTGACTCAGGCAGCCGACCCTGTAATTCAAGGTGATCAGAACTGTCGCAAGAAGAAAAAGATTATGCTGTACAGGAAGCACGTGTATGGACGGACAAATGAATAGTTTGATGCAATAGTTATGTCTCTATGGATGTTTATTCTCTATATTGATGGTGTGATTGTAGAAATTTGAGTAACCTATAAAGATATTGGTACAAGATTGGGACATAAAAAAGGGATTTGTAAAGGGAACGAGGAATAGTTGTCATTTGCTTATGATATACCAATGATTGAAGATATTGTTATTATTATTATTATTATTATTATTATTATTATTATTATTATTATTATTATTATTATCATTATTATTATTATTATTATTATTATTATTATTATTACAACGAGAAAGGCAGGATGCCAGAAGCTTCAAGAATATATCTGAAGTTGTGAAAAAATGTGTAGAAGAAAAAGATATATATATATATATATATATATATATATATATATATATATATATATATATATATATATATATATATATATATATATATATATGAAATAGTCCAAATTACTAAACTAGACTTATATGAACCTAGACAGTAAAATAATGAAATGTAGAATCATGTTCTTCAAGTTTAAATGTTTACACTGCATAACTAAAAGCATCATTTTATAGTTTGGTCGTCGCTGGAACTGAATTTTGAAAAATATTGGAATGATAAATTTTCCTACATTTGAATAGGATAAATTATTCAAAACTAGAAAACAAAATATTAATTGAGCAATGAGTTATCTAAATTATGCTCTTGAGAGAATATTACTAAGACCAAGAATAAGAAATTTAATGCGATAAGTTTGTTTGTGTGTGTGCTTGTGTATGTGCGTCTATGTGTATATAGTATATGCATACATATGTATATAAATATATATATTTGTTGATTATTATGTTTATTAGATACAGTAAGCCTAATTCTGCATGATAAAATCGACCTACATTCTACATTAACGAACCTAAAATCATACTCAATGAATGTTATGTGGCGGAGTCAAAGGGTTAATTACACGTGCTAAATGTCCTCCACAAGTATAGGCTATTTGATAATGAGTCCAATGACCATAGAGCTAAAATTATTTTTTGACATAGCATTATATGCGAATAAATATCTTGTGTTTTCGGGGAATAACTCAAAATTAAAACAACAATACTGAATTGCCATCCAGTCGCTTAATTTCATCTGGACCAATAAACAGAATGGCAGTACAGTTTAATTCCCCATTTGCTGAAAAACATAAATTCCTATTCCAGGGTGTTCATTATAGATGGTAGTTGTTATGTAGAGCAGGAGTCATTTAACGTTTTGAATGATTTGGATAAAATATATTTTATCCAGAGGAATAGAATTAATCAACAAAAAAAAATAAATCTTTTTTTTTTTCAGAGAAGTGCCTTTAAAAAGTGTTTTTTTTTTTTTCTTCTTTTTAGATAAACAAATTCTGATGATTGGAATTCTACATGTAATGGATAAAGTTTGTATAATAATTCAAATGTGCGTCTCATATGTTTGTAGGATCCCTTTTATTATAGGATTCATGGATATATACTTTTAAATTTTATACCCTTATTCACTTAAAAACCTCCCAAATCTGTGTTGTGGGATTTTATTTGCTTCTGGCTACGGTTCAGCAACAACGTTTCAGAACTCACCACTTTATGTTCATGTCTGTTTTAAAAACAGTGATTTGAGTCGAATCTTATTATCTGTACCTGAAAACCGGGTTCAATCATATCGTTTTCAGAGCTATGGGTTAGATGGAACTAATTCTAGATTAAGAAAAAATCTATATTCCAGGGTATCTTGAAAGATCACGACTAACTCATGTTCGAATAAGTTTTAAGACAAAAATATCTTCAATAATTTCATAATTTTTTTTTTCTTATAGTTATTTTTTCTACTATGCATTAACAGAGTTTAGTATTGCGAGGTAAACATGTTAGGAGTTTTAGATGGTAAATTTCCATGACTTGTTGGTAAGCAAATATGAAAATCTGCACGCTCCTACATAGAAACTATATACCAATGAATGCTAAATTTGCAAGTTCCTTTGGTAAAAATATAAACAAAAAACTAAAATGAATCTGACGAAAAACTCTTAGCCAGCAGTAGAGACTAGGAGATTTATATTCATGATAGCAAAATAAAGTGAAGAATCTTCGCCCTAAATCATCCTTCTGTTTATTCATTACTAAAATCAGTCCAAATAACTGTTATGTTTCTAAAGTTTTCGAAGCGGGACAGTTTTATTGTTTGCATTCTTTTCCACTGACATTGAAGAATGTCTTGATGAAAGCCGTAATTTTACAGTTAAGACTTTTAACAATTCATTACTATTGCCATTATGTTCTCAGTCGGCACCTTAGAAGTGCTGATCAAACATGCCGGTAGAGCTTGGAAAACGTAATTTTAAAGACTGTAACGAAGTTGATTGTAGTATAATCTTTTTAGAAGTGGAATTACATATAATTAAAGAGCCACATGACACTATCAAAATCCCCTTCATATTGGAGTCTAATGTTCGAACGCGTAGAATCTTCAACGGACAGTATGAAACTTCACATGCAGCTATCCGCTAGTTAATTTAGAAGGGAAGAAAACTGGGATTACTTGATAATCTATCTTTGTAACTTTATGCATCATTTGTACCTCACATTAAATCATGAAGATATAGTTTCGTGTGTATCTTATATACTGGAATAACTTATACCAGATAATTCTAAGAAAAGTTACCTTGTTTTATATTGAACACAACATGTGATTATGGATAGATTAATAATTTTTTCTTAATTTTGATTTAAATGGAAATAAGAGATTGTAAAACATCCACATTGTTTTTGCAAGTATAAAAGATGAGTGTTATAACAAATAAAAAGCTCGTATCTCTCTCTCTCTCTCTCTCTCTCTCTCTCTCTCTCTCTCTCTCTCTCTCTCTCTCTCTCTCTCAGGAGCATGTTAAAGGCCACCAATAAATAAATTACATATTT
Organism: Palaemon carinicauda; assembly: GCF_036898095.1. NCBI lineage: Eukaryota > Metazoa > Arthropoda > Malacostraca > Decapoda > Palaemonidae > Palaemon > Palaemon carinicauda. Next base: position 122,921,042 of record NC_090731.1, read on the forward strand.
TAGAAGCCACCAATAAATATATTGTTGTAAAATGGTAACTAGAGTTACTTCCACATCTATCATTTTATGAAAGGGGTAAACCAGACGATAAGTATTGAGACTAAATCTTACACCAATCCTTAAAAAGCCCAACATTGTGAAGTTAGGATTATAAATTTATCATCAAAGAGGATAGGTATTAATGAAGAACGAGGAATGAGTAATTTTATTCAATATCTAGTGTACTGCAGAGAGTTAATATACATATGTATACGATCATTCATTTTTGTAATCACTTGTATTCAATTTCTGAAGTAAATTCACCAAGGGTTAGAATGTCGCTAAACAGCTTTTCATTCTTTCGACAAATATCCTCTAATTCTAAGAACTGATGAGAAACTACTTTTTTATAAATAGATTTTCTAAAACACTTTGTTAATGACCAGCGTGCGTGAAGGTTTTAGATAGCTATTTTTCTGTGGTAACTTCTACACTAAGAATTCTCATTTTATATATTGCTTTGGAGTTTGTAAAGACAACTAAAACCACTTAACGTGAGAGCGCAACTCTAAATCACACATCTGGAGAAAGGGAAGAAAAGAAAAAACAATAGGAATAGCAACAAGAAGAAGAAAGTGGATTTTTTTTTCGCTTAAAAGGACCCGAAAAGCACTTTGGCTGCGGGAAGCGATAATGATTTGGAAATTGCTGTAGAGATAAGATTATAATTACAAACGTTACCACTTCTTTACTGATATTACTGACCAGCCATTTTCCTTAAAATAAAACTTAGTCCTTATTTTTATGTAGCTGCATATCAGAAAAATATAACTTGTTCAAATGGAACATTAAGGTTCAAAATCAGGGACTTATGAAAAAGATTAATTAAAAGAGCTTTAGGACTAGTATAACTATAGAATGACAAAAAAAAAAAAAAAAAAATAGAATTTAAAAGAAATTGAGCTTAATGCGAAAAAATAACTGAAATTTTAACATTTGCAGATTTAAGTTACCTGTTCTATATTACTAATTTAATTGATGATAATACTTCTGACAGAAGGATACACACACACACACACACACACACACACACACACAGACATATAAATATATATATATATATATATATATATATATATATATA
>NC_090731.1:122932164-122939664 GCF_036898095.1 Palaemon carinicauda
ATTGGTTTTTCTAGAAGAGATTAACCATACGATTTTGTTATCTGGAAGGCTGCAACAATTGGTTGTGAAGGAAACACAAGTGTGTGTCTTTTCTTTCTGAATTGTTATGCTAACTGTGCATATCCAGTGATACATAGTTCACCTGATACTCATGGAAATTTCTTCTCTTTACAGGAGAACCCTCCGAAGTGCGGAAGTGTTTTCTGCAACGTCCGCAGGAAGAACCTATGCAGACATGAGTTTTGTAGGAGGCACGCAGCATGCGCTGTCTCCAAGGGTGATCTCCAGTATTGGGACCCTCAGGTATGTACCGTGTGCACTAACCTGATTACTGAGGCCTTTTATTCCCCTAGGACGGCGAAATCAAGGGATATAGCAAGGGAGAAGCTTCGTACCTGGGTAAGGGGCTTCCAGAAGAACACCTCTGGACCTTATCTTCCAAGTGAGAAGATGAGGGCGTATCTTTTCCCTAGGGCATCAGCTGATGCAGTGATTCCCCAGCCTCAAGAGGAGATCCCTCAAGTTCATATCCAGGTGGATGCTGAAGTCGCGGTCGCTTTGCAAGACATCCAGTTGGATGACAGTATGTCTGACGTGGACGAGCGTCTGGAGGAAGACCTCCTGGTAGGAGGCCAGGATGAAGTTCAAGCCCCAGACATTGTAGAGGAAGAGGCTGACGAGGTGTCGGCTACTCCGGTTCAGATCCCGGAGCCTATTCCCTCAACATCGTCCGCTCTCCCAGTAGAGCTGGGACAGGCCCTCTCCTCCATTGTTGGAATGATCCAACAAATGCAGAAGGAGAATCAGGAGAAGGCGGCTGCAATGGAACTGCAGATGCAGAGGCTTGCAGCATCACATGGGCCCCAGAAAAGGCTCAATGTGAAAGACCTTTCCTTGTGCTCAGATGCTAACCATGGAGGTATGCTGAGCACATGCCGATGACGACTGGAAAGATCGTCATCTCGGATAAGTTGGGTTCAGTTCCCCTAGAGGAGGTGGAATTCTGGCCCAGCAAGGGGTCATATCCGGACTGTTATGTCCGGCTGAGGAAGGAACCAGCTTCAAAGGAGGAGGCAGAGCCGAAGGAGGTCATAGTGATGGACCATGCTAAGGCTCAAGCTTTGCTTTCATCCTCGATGAAAGAGAGGGGCTTCACGAACTCAAAGGTAGCTGAATTGAGTAAGAAGCTCCCTTCCTTTGTGTCCTCTCCTGCTAGAGCCTTCCCCTTTTTACAGAAAGGGTTTGCGGCTGTACTAAAAGCAGTCGAGGCCGGCAAGCCTTGCCCCTCCCTGGAGGAGTGTAAACCCTTGTCGCTGGCCCTGCCTAGGGACCACAAAGACTGGAAGGACGTCCATCTTACCTTCTCAGTTGGGAAGTTGGAGGCTGATATTGCCGGACTTCAGTTCGGCGAGGACCTCCCTAAACTGTCTGACTTTCTTTTGCGGAGAGAGCTCGAGACAAAAGAAAGACTGGCTGCCTCAATGTCTCTTCAGACTACTCTTGAGACGATGGCAAGTGACCCCAAGGTCCATGAAATGTTCATGGTAGTGGCCAAGACTCATCTGGCCACAGTGACGAAGGATCTTTATAGCTTCGTCAGGGCGAGGAGAGCTTGTAGGGAGTTCGTGTTCACCTCGGCTACGGTGAGGCACGAGCCAAGGAAACTAATCTCCTCCAACATTTGGGGCAAAGACCTTTTCCCTACCGAATTGGTCAAAGAAGTTGTTGATAGGGCCGCCACGGAAAATAGAAACCTTCTCCAAAAGTGGGGCCTGGCTATCAAAAGAAAGTCTTCTCCTGATGAAGGTCCTCAACCAAAGAGGAAGACTATGAGGACTAGGCTACCGTCTCTGCCAGCCAAGCCTCTTAAACAGCAACAGCAACTGCAATTGCCATTGCCTTCAGTGCCCCAGATGGTGGCACAAACCCCGACCACATTCCAGTGGGTACCCCAGGCCGTGTCGACACAGTCCACGGCATTCACCCCAACGTTCGAAGGGCAGTCTACTTCCTTTCGAGCAAAGCCTAGAGGAGCCGCCAGAGGCTCGTCTAGGCGCCCCTCAAGGGGAAGGGGATTCAGGGGTGGTCGCGGCCAGGGATGCAAGACCTCAGGACGGCAGTCCAAGTGAGATGATGCCGGTAGGAGGGAGACTTCAGAATTTTCAGGATTGGTGGACCTTCGATCCCTGGGCCCACAGCCTACTCAAGAACGGACTGGGCTGGAGCTGGTACAGCACTCCACCCCCATGCCCTCGGTTTTTCCAACACTCCACCCCCGTTCTGGAGGAGTACGTTCAAGAACTGTTGGAGAAAAAAGTGATCCGAAGGGTGAAGTCCATCAAATTCCAAGGGAGGCTGTTTTGTGTTCCCAAGAAAGACTCGGAAAAGCTCAGAGTCATTCTGGACTTGTCGCCACTCAACAAGTTCAAAGTGAATTGCAAATTCAAGATGCTAACACTGCAACACATAAGGACCTTACTGCCCATGAGGGCATATTCCGTCTTCATAGACTGTCAGACGCCTATTGGCACGTTCCAATCAACCGTCGACTCTCCCCCTACCTAGGGTTCAAGCTACAACGAAGACTATACGCCTTCAGAGCCATGCCATTCGGGCTAAATATAGCCCCATAGATTTTCACGAAGCTTGCGAGCGTAGCTCTCAAACAATTACGCCTAAAGGGAATTCAGGTAGTAGCCTACCTGGACGACTGGCTGGTGTGGGCGGCATCCGAGACAGAATGCTTGCAAGCTTCCAGTCAAGTGATCCAGTTCCTAGAGTATCTAGGCTTCAAGATCAACAGAAAAAAGTCTTGACTATCTCCATCTCAAAGGTTCCAGTGGCTGGGAATCCACTGGGACCTAATGTCACACCGTTTCTCCATCCCGGCGAAGAAAAGGAAGGAGATAGCGGGTTCTGTCAAGAGACTTCTAGATTCCGAAAGGATATCAAGACGCGAACAGGAGAGGGTATTGGGCTCTCTCCAGTTTGCTTCGGTGACAGACCTAGTGCTAAGAGCACAGCTAAAGGATGCAACCGGAGTTTGGAGAAGTTATGCATCAAACGCCCGAAGAGATCTGAGAAGACCAGTTCCGCTTCGGCTACGTACTCTTCTCAGGCCTTGGTCCTAAGCCAGACATCTAAAGAAGTCGGTTCTTCTTCAGCCACCTCCCTCGTCGGTGACGATTCACTCAGACGCCTCGAAGGAGGGATGGGGAGGTCACTCTCATCGGAAAAAAGTCCAGGGGACTTGGTCCAAGCTATTCAAGACCTTTCACTTAAACTTTCTAGAAGCTATGGCAGTGCTTCTTACCTTAAAAAAGTCTCCCCGCGTCACTCGATCCGCATAAGGTTGATGATGGACAGCGAGGTAGTTGTGAGATGCTTGAATCGACAAGGATTAAGGTCACCACCTCTCAACCAGGTGATGTTGGCCATCTTCCGATTGGCGGAAAAGAAGAAGTGGTACCTGTCGGCAGTTCACCTTCAAGGAGTCCGCAATGTGACAGCGGACGCTCTATCCAGGTTTACAACGATAGAGTCGGAATGGTAATTAGACGCAGGATCATTCTCCTTCATTCTGAATCAAGTCCCAGAACTGCAGAGAGACCTCTTTGCGACGAAAGACAACAAGAAGTTGCCCCTGTACGTGTCCCCGTACGAGGACCCCTTAGCGGAAGCAGTGGACGCGATGTCCCTCGACTGGAACAGATGGTCCAGGATTTTTCTGTTCCCTCCTCACAACCTTCTGTTGAGGGTCCTCAACAAACTGAGATCCTTCAAGGGGGTAGCGGCAATAGTGGCCCACAAGTGGCCGAACAGCGTGTGGTTCCCCCTGGCATTGGAACTACGGCTGAAGTTTTTACCGCTACCAGATCCAGTTCTGACCCAGTGAGTCCAGAAGTCGACTGTCTGCGCTTCATTACAGAAAACCCGGACCCTGCAGCTCATGATTTTCGCTCCCTAGCGGTGAGAAAGCGTTTCGGGATTTCGAAAGCCAGCATAGACTTCCTAGAGGAAAATAAGTGCAAATCTATTAGAAGGCAATAAAGTTCTGAAAGCCTGCGCTAGGCTCAGACCTTCAGCACCTTCAAAGCCCATTTCATGGTCTTTAGACAAAGTTCTTCATTTCGCTTCTCTGTGGAGCAATGAAGAGGGTGCGTTAATGGATTTGACCCAAAAAGTTATTTTCCTATTTCCACTCGCGTCCGGGGCCAGGGTTAGTGAGATTGTAGCCCTCTCGAGAGAGGAAGGTCGTGTTCAGTTCCCGGATGGGGGAGAACTGAACCTGTTTCCGGATCCTACGTTTCTCACCAAGAATGAGTTACCCACCAACAGGTGGGGTCCCTGGAGAATCTGCCCTCTGAAAGAAGATGCATCTCTATGTCCAGTAGAATGCCTAAAGGTCTATCTTCATAGAACTTGAGACTTCAAGGGTGGTCAACTATTCAGGGGAGAAACATCAGGCTCAAATTTATCACTGAATCAACTCAGGGCGAAAATCACATATTTTATTCGCAGAGCGGATCCTGACAGTACACCCGCAGGTCACGATCCGAGGAAAGTTGCTTCATCCTTAAATTTCCTTAATTGTATGGATTTTGAACATCTTCATTCATACACTGGCTGGAAGTCTTCCAGAGTGTTCTTTCGCCACTATGGGAAGCAAGTGGAGCAATTAACCCTGGATAGGTACGGTCCTCGGACACCCCTTTAAGGGTATACTCGGACGCGAACGACCCCGACGCCAAAAAAAATTCTTAAAAAATCTGATTTTGCAGTAACCTCCTTTTTTCTTTTGCCAAAAAAAACTTCAATGAATGCTTAAAACAACTGTAAGGATAAATACTACTCATCTGCAGAAAAACTATTTATTATAAATATTTTAAAAAATTAAGTAGAAAAAAAAAAGACCTGACATAAAAATTCATAAAAAAAAAGTTTATACATATATACACAAATCCTTTTAGGAATTGATTCTTGAATGTTTAGGACACATCTTGATGTATTTTGGATGAAGTCAGACCCATGGAGGTGAAGATCTGAAATGAGAAAAAAAGGGTAACTTTTTTTGGCCAAAAAAAATTGTCCAAATTTCATGAATTTTTTTGGGTACCCAAATGAAATAGGAAGTGGCTAATTTTTTTAGGGAATAAACATATGTTATCCTAAAATAGAAATATGTAAAAAAATCTTCATTATTTTGTAAATTACATTTATATCAGGGGCCATATCTAAAGGTAATTTTTTGAGTACTTGGAAATTTCTTAAAAAAATACATATATTTAATATATAATATGATATTTATGCAGGTAAAAATATACCAAAATATCACAAATTCTATAGGGAACAAGAATATATATAGATAGGGCAGCTTACGCTTCGGATATGTCCACAAAATGGCCGCCAACCACACTGACTCAGACTCCCTAATCTGCCACTTGAAATGTAGGAAGGGTATGTCAATTTCAAGGTGTTATTTACTAATCTAATTATTATTGGATATGCATAAAAATTGTATGGTGGGTTGCTGGATAATTGTCGATTATTTTACGACTATAAAATTAAAATTCTGACCCAAAAAATTTTTTTTGAAGGGAAATAAAATCGAAAAAAAAAAATGTAAAACAATATTTTAGCTAAAAAAATTTGATGATATTCAATCAAAAAAAAAGTAAACAAAATTTTCCGACAAATAAACATCTAGAGGAATCATTACTCTGTGATAGTTCCTTAGTACGTAGTAATTTTGAAAGAATTGGGAAAAAACGAAAAAATGGCAATCACCGGAAAATCGAACACATACCTATATATACGCCATATCTGGCTAAAAAAAAGATAGGCATGGGTAGCCAGATCATCTAGAAACACTTTCCAACACTATAAAAATATAAGTTTTGCGACACTACTTGCCAATTCCTTACGGTAACATGACTAAGCAAAAAAATGCAAAACAAATAAAAAGGGGCACTCGTGGAAAAATGGCCATTCTAATATACGGCATTTCAGAAAAAAAAAAATTTCAGCCACGTGCTAGGCAAACCATCAAGGCATATTTTCCGACAAATAAACATATAAATGAAATATTACTCTGTGATAGTTCCTTAGTACGTAGTAATTTTGAAAGAAATGGGAAAAAACGAAAAAATGGCAATCACAGGAAAATCGAACACATACTTATATATACGCCATATCTGGCTAAAAAAAATAGGCATGGGTAGCCAGATCATCTAGAAACACTTTCCAACACTATAAAAATATAAGTTTTGCGACACTACTTGCCAATTCCTTACGGTAACATGACTAAGCAAAAAAATGCAAAACAAATAAAAAGGGGCACTCGCGGAAAAATGCCCAACATTCTAATATACGGCATCTCAGATAAAAAAAAAAGACATGCACGTGTTAGCCCAACCATCAAGGCACACTTTCTAACACATAAACATGAAAAAAAAATCAATAATATACGGCAATTCCTTACTACGTAGTAAATTTTTACAAATATTGAAAAAAAAAACAGAAATTGGCAACCGCAGTTAAATACCCAATATACCAATAACTACGTCGTATCTGACAAAAAAAAAATCACGCATGGGTAGCCAGATCATCTAGACACACTTTCCAACATTAAAAAAGCAAAAGTTTTACGACACTATTTCGCAATATCTTACGGAAAAATGACTTGGCAAAAAAATTAAAAAAAATTAAAAAGGGACACTCGCGGTAAAATGCCCGACATTCTAATATACGACATCTCAGATAAAAAAAAAGACATGCACGTGTTAGCCCAACCATCAAGGCACACTTTCTAACACATAAACATGAAAAAAAATGAATAATATACGGCAATTCCTTACTACGTAGTAATTTTTACAAATATTGAAAAAAAAACAGAAATTGGTAACCGCAGTTAAATACCCAATATACCAATAACTACGTCGTATCTGACAAAAACAAAGTCATGCATGGGTAGCCAGATCATCTAGACACACTTTCCAACACTAAACAAGCAAAAGTTTTACGACACTATTTGGCAATATCTTACGGAAAAATGACTTGGCAAAAAAATGAAAAAAAATGAAAAAGGGGCAATCGCGGTAAAATGGTCCTCGTGGTGATGAACGACATTTTAACTAAAAAAAAAAAACATGCACATGGTAGCCAAACAATCCACCAAGACTTTACACAACTGATAACCTATACAAGTTGCACCATTCTACGACAATTTCATAATACGTAATAACTTTGATAATTATGCAAACTACCTCAGAAGGGTAAACTCGGACGCGAACGACCCCGACGTGTCTCAGAAATCGGGGAAGGAGTACAGCTACAGCAATGCACATCTGGACACTACTAGAGCGTGTAGGGGAGACACCTCCTGCAGGTCGATCACCCACAAATTCAGTCACAGGGATGAGTCACGTGAGAAAAACCTGTTTTTTTTTTACGCTCGGGGTCGCAAACGACCCACCGTACCTATCCAGGGTTAAAGAGTTC
>NC_090731.1:122944664-122955079 GCF_036898095.1 Palaemon carinicauda
ACTTTAATTCTTTTGCTCCGTATATGATACATGACCCAATGAAAAATACAAGGAACCGATAAAACCACTTTTGATTATGATCGGCTTCATTCCTTTCATTCAGGGGTTTAATTTCATGTCTCGGTGAAATACAGGAATTTGTCACTCTAATATCAATGGTAATGCAGACGTTTCCAACATGTATTATATTTTGGCCGACAGAGTCAACTTCGAGGAACTCCCCACTGAAAGTGTAAACGTATCCATCATGTAGGTCATCTGCTCCTGTTCCTTCCTTGAACACATAGCCTACTTCTCAAAATTAATGATGGTATCAAGTTGGGACAACTGTAGACCATTAATGCCACTCATCTGCCGGAGTAATAGGCAGTAACGCATCTGCAGACTATTCTCTTTTAAAGTCTTTTGTAATTCCGAGAAAGGTGTTCCATCGTATTTGAAGATGGTTTCACATTAGGACAGCTTATGGTCACAGGAAACAAACATTCCAGATAATATCAGTCTGATGAACTTTTTTTTTCTCTCTCTGCTCCAAATCATGTAAGCGGTCATTTTGATAAGGTTTTCATTGTTCATTGTAACTACTGTTAACGTACAAGTACTGGAAAATGATTGAACGTTCGAGGAAAAGGTAATGAGACTTACACATCGAAGCAAAATACACGAACTTGAAAAGTCTTCCTATTGAATATATTTTTGAGCTACTAAATCTAACGTTTATCAAAAAGTGTACCAATGTCTCAAAAACCCAGCCACTGAGTGGAGCAAGGCAGCCTCAACTTGGTGCCGGTCCCAAGCCCGTGTAAATGAGGAGGATTTGCGGCAGGTAAGGCATCCGGCCATAAGAAATTAGCCAAAACAACTATGGTCAGTAAGTATAATCAGAATGAAATTAATGCTCGGGCATAAAAGAGAAAATAGGGGATTGGAAAATAGGGGATTGAAGATCAGCAGAAAAAAGACAGAGTATTTGAGATTGAAAAATGATAAGAATGGGGAAGTAAGTTTACAAGGAGAGAGATTGAAAAGAGTTGAAAATTTCAGGTATTTAGGATCAACAGTTGTAGAGGATGGTGATCTGGGGGAAGAAATAAACCACAAAATACAAGCAGGATGGAAGAATTGGAAAAAAGTGTTTGGAGTACTATGCAACAGGAAAATAGGGGTTAAGTTGAAAGGTAAAGTACACAGGACAGTTGTGAGACCGGTAATGATGTATGGAGCGGAGATGTGGCAGAGATGCGAATGTTGAGATGGATGCGTGGGGTGACAAGAAAAGAAATGATACGGAATGAGGTAATTAGGGGTACCACAGGAGTTAGAAAACTATCAGATAAGATCCAAGAAAGTAGACTGAGGTGGTACTGTCATGAGAAGAGATGAACAGTATATTGGTAGGAGAGTGATGGAAATGTAGGTACAGGGAACGAGAAGGAGAGGGAGACCAAAGCGATGGTGGTTGGACTGTATCAAGGATGACCTTCAATCAAAGGGATTGAGGTGTGGGATAGAGGTAGATGGAGAAAGCTGACCAGAAACATCGACCCCTCATAAAAGTGGGAAAAGATGTAGACAAAGATGAAGAAGTACCAATGTCTCAAAAGTAAGGGGAATTCTTTTCTCTTTTTATTAAATATACCTATCGCTGACTGCTCGAACTATTCATACATATAACCACGCAAGAGAAAATCAAAAACTATAACCATGGTAATTTATGGATAATGAAAAAAAAAATAAACTATAATATATAACTAAACATACAAACTCTGATTATTCGAAAGAACCAACTAGAAACCATTACAGTTTATCATCATCTCTTTTATATAAGAAAGAGGAAATGTATCCTCCTTTTCTTTCTCTCTCTCTCTCTCTCTCTCTCTCTCTCTCTCTCTCTCTCTCTTTCTATATATATATATATATATATTTATATGTATATATATACATTATATATATATATATATATATATACACACACACACACACATATATATATATATATATATATATGTATATATATATACATATATATATATATATATATATTCATACAAGGCCAATACAAACAGGTCAGTTGGGCAGAACTGTCATTTTCAGTCCGCTCTCTGACTGTGACATCACGCCAGCCTCAACTGGCGATTCTCTGTTAGGCCGTGGCCTTGTATATCATGGCATTTTTTTTTTTTTTTTTTTTATTGATTAATTCTTACAATTGACTGCTAAATTTGATACTTCTGTTATCAAAAAATTCAGAGAATTCCTAAACAGATTTGTTGATAAAATAATATTACTGTACACTTAGTACTGCTGTGTGAATTGATTAGCGAGAGTATTGAAAGAAACAGGGTTGTAGTTGTAACTTTTAAAATGGAAATAATTTTTACACATTAAATACAACCAGAAATAACCTTCAACTATTTTAAAATTGCCTTGATTGAAAATCTTAAAATGTATAAAGTATTATACACATCTAAATATTTAACTTTAATTTTCCTTGCCTCTCCCCGATCATTTTCAATTTTTGTCTTTCTTTTCTTCGTCTTAATAGCATTATTTAAGTGCTTATTTTAATATATATATATATATATATATATATATATATATATATATATCTTTGCAAAAACATTGTATTAAAGACTTCTCGTAGCACAATTAATTGAGAAGAAAATTCATCTGATGGCATATACAACTGACCTCTGTTTACCATCCCAATCCACGATTCATTTGTATTTTTACACTCTTGTAACTTTCTTCCTAATTGTGGATATTTTGTAGAAAACCTTTTCACAATGTAACCTCCAATATATTTAAGAGCTTCATTTTCAATTAAAGTGGCATTTGTTTTTTCGTTCATTTTTTTTTGATCAAGAATTTGATAAGCTATATCTTCTGTTGGACATTCAATATCTAAATCTTAAAACAATGAACTGGTCAAGTATATTTCTAATGCTAATTTTCTATCTTCACTATATTTTGAACTGCAAGCAGTCTGTACCAACCGTGTGTCACACAATTGTACATAATTCCTTTTGTATATAATATGCTTGTATCTTCGCTCTTCCCTCGCACTCAAACGAACATGAAAATTCATGTCTGCTGTTTTGCTCTGAACATTGTCTGTCTCTCGAACATGTCATGTCCTGTTGCCTTGAGGTTTTGTATATAAAGAAGAGTGTTCCTTAATATATAACTCTGTTGATTGCATCCTGCCTTTGAGTTCACACCCTTACTCGGCACCGTCACATTGGTGACCCCGGAGTGACTCGTTCCTCCCGCCTCCCCATCCCCCCTACACCTCTCACCGTTACTATGACGCCGTCAACGCATACCTTGTGCAGCAGTACTCGCCGTCGCCAGCCGCCCGTATAGCAACGCCTTTTCAGCTCTCTCAACAACCGTTGGGGGACCAAAGGGCTTCGCTCATCCTCGGGAAAATGACCAGTATCACTCGCCTGCAACCTGCCGCAGACGGCTCTTCTCGTGATGTGAACCCACTTCATGACTTTCAAACCTCCATCAACGCCTCCACTCGTGACGAAGAGGACACCTATTCAACTTCAACCGAAGCTGACGTGAATGTTGTAGGACATACACGCCTATGAATGCCGTGGGACACGCCTATGAATGCCGTAGGACACACGCCTATGAATGCTGTAGGCCTATGAATGCCGTAGGACACACTCGCCTATGAATGCCGTAGGACACGCCTAAGAATGCCGTAGGACACACACGCCTATGAATGCCGTAGGACACACTCGCCTATGAATGCCGTAGGACACACTCGCCTACCCCGTGACGAGCCGGAGCGGCAACACAGCCAACCATCATCCACCACTTGCTCGCACCCCAACCAACGACTTCTACAGCCACTCACTGCTGCTAATCGGCGCAGTTGTTACTACTACCTCTCCAGATTTAGGGCACCTATTTAACATGTTCAGTATGTCATTTTTAGAGGGGGAGCCATGTACCAACCGTGTGTCACACAATTGTACATAATTCCTTTTGTATATAATATGCTTGTATCTTCGCTCTTCCCTCGCACTCAAACGAACATGAAAATTCATGTCTGCTGTTTTGCTCTGAACATTGTCTGTCTCTCGAACATGTCATGTCCTGTTGCCTTGAGGTTTTGTATATAAAGAAGAGTGTTCCTTAATATATAGCTCAGTCGTTTCCAATCTGCCTTTGATTTCACAACTCCTCTTTCGGCCCGTCACAAGTCTCATTTATCAACATATAATTGTCACCCTTTGCAATGATGTTCGTTTTTTTCACTATTTTTCTACATCTTTTCCATGAATCAATGACCTAAGCCTAATTTTAAATTCAACTGCATTAGAGTGATATGTATGTGCCCTTCATTTGCCTTATGCAACCATACAGATGCTCTAAACAGTCTTGATTTACCCTTTGCGTCATGATGTAATTGACATTAAAGACATCTTTAACCATATTAGAAAGACCAGTAACAGATTTATTAGGAAGAATTATGCCTTTTTGAAATTTGTATATACATCTTTTATTGTGTGATTTTACTTTTAAAGAAGTCATTATCTTTATGACCTTTTCCAAAGTATTTATTTGAAATTCTTTGCTAATTCCAAAGCTATGTCTCGCTGGTATATCGCCAAACATGTTTGAATTCATTATATCATTATATTCGTTCCCAAATTTTCAATTATATCACCCTATGGGCCCCTATGCTTCGAAAAATAACTGAAATTCTGTAAAGAATGAGTTTTTTTTTTATAAGATAATATAAAAACATAAATTTCGGAGGCAATGCAATTTTTTTTTTAGGTCGGATTTTAGTTACCTACATTGTATAAAACTAACTAACCTTTTGCTATATGTATGCATGGAACAGAGTTTTTCTTCAATAACCTCATATTTTTAGGGCTCTCAGTAGTCAACAACCTTGATTTCATATCATCAATGTAATCTTCAGGTGTGAAATGGGCCGAGCACACCACTGTATGTTTTGGATTGATTTCATCAGATCAGCAACACGCGTTTATCCACTTATCACAATAGATTTTGTCTCTGGGAAACGTAAAGTACCTAATACCATTGTCTTTTGTTTTTCTTTTGGTATTCAGGCATCTTTAAACAGAACAGTTATTTGGCATTGTCAGTTAAGTGACTGCTCTCGTTGTGAACAATGCCAAGATAGTCTTGGCTGTAAACATCGCCGCTCTGGTTATGAGAAGATAACTGACCAGTGCGAGGTTTTGTTTTGACTGGCCGGGGTGAATTGTGGCGAGCGTGATGAAGCCAAAATGATGACTCATCGACAATCTTCTGTCCAACTGACCTTTTCATATTGGCCTTGGATATATATATATATATATATATGTATATATATATATATATATACATATATATATATATATATACACACACACACACATATATATATATATATATATACACACACACACACACACATATATATATATATATATATATTCAGTCGTTATTTTTGACGCATTTTGCACTATAGTATAGCATCTGAAGAGTCACTGAAATATTGGCTTGAGCATTTATTCCATGTAATCCCTACTTTAGGCAAGATTAGAGATGCTATCAATCTTAATTTCATTGCATTCATAACTATGAAAAGAAAAATCCCAATAAGGTAGAGAGTTGTGGATTCCTTTAAACTAAATCTAACAACTATTCGATAGAAACCAAACTCAGAAATATAACAGAAATGAAGGTTATAAATTGTCCATATATGATCTAAATTGAACATATAGTAGATTTTTAAAACGCAATGATTAACAGTAAAGAGAGAGAGAGAGAGAGAGAGAGAGAGAGAGAGAGAGAGAGAGAACAGGGTGATCGATAAAAATTTTAATCTTTTGACTTTGGTTAGCCATAATTATTCTCACATTTTCATGCACTTAAACATTAACGCGCCAAACTTCAGGATTTTTCTAATAATAATTTGTCTCTATATTCCTGTTTAAGTTGTAATATCAAAGCACATATTTACCACGTGTTTCTCTTGAACATTAATTCCGTTTAATTTATTTTGAACGGGTGAAGTTCCAATTTGTGAATTTGTCAGGATTTTGTTGAGAGTTTTGCTGTCTTTTGAAAAAAACAGTACATAAGTAATGGAGGCAGTTAATTGTATTATTTTTCAGAGAGTTAATCATGAAGTAAATATACATCAGACAGTAAAATGCTGAGTATTATCATTGCCACTCTTTTACTGACTGTTTTCTTGCAGGATTTGCAACTCGTACCTTTACATTTGCTTGAAATATTTTCTCGAAGTTATATTTTCCCGAAATTATATTAATTGTTATGCCCATTGAATCATTTTGATGTAAAGGTGCTATTCATCATTCCATGAGATTTCTTCAGGTTATATACCATTAAAGTGAGACTAGAAAGGTAAACAATAGGGCAGTAAGGGTGAATTATGCTTGGTTGGTTATGAGACCATTCGAGGTATGTAATAAAGTCCTCATTGCGTCTGCAATTCCTCTAATTTTCATTATTATATCCATTTATGCATTTCAGAATGTTTTTATTTCCAGAAAATTGAAGCTGCTCCATGGAATGAATAATCTTTAGGCTGATCGTCAGTGAAGTAAGATATTATTTATTCCAAGATATTTGAAAAGCTTCTGTACACGGAAGGTAACATTGAAAGACGAATTGCGTTAAATGTTTTCAGTAACTTATTTTCTAGAAGACCTGTTTAGGGAAATACTATGTAAAAAAAATGAAAAAAATAATAACGAAATACCGCCTTAATATATCACTGAAAAGTAATACGCTTTCCAATAAAATTCATAGTATTTAAATTCAACTTTTGAAAAACAGTTATGACTATTATTTTGGCACTCAAAAAAATTTAATTATAAACAATTATTTGTTCCAGCTGTGAAACTTCGTGATCATCACAGATGACTGAACGTCAATTATAAAATCGAAAAATCAATAAATATGCAGGTAAGAATTTCAATAACCAGCCTATTAAATAAAGTTCTTCATGATGGAGCCTGGAGCACAAGCGTTATACGACATCATTAAGTAAACCAAGTGCTGAGTGCTTGGCCGCTAATGCCCCTTCTTAATTCCACTGAGGGCTTAGGCGGATAGAACAACCCCGAGCAACGCACTAATTAACTGTTTACCCATAGGAAAGAAGAGAAAAAAAATCAGCTAAATAAAAAGAGAAGAACAAGACTGAGAGGGAACACGAAGAAGAAAGAAAAGAAAATTCGAAAACAAGGAAATCAAAGGAAAAGAAAAGACTTGGGGGGAACACAAAGAAGAGAAAAAAAAGAAAATGTGAAAAACAATAAAAGAAGAACAAGATTGAGAAGAACACAAAGAAGGGAGAGATAACATACGGAGTGACAAGTAAAATAACGTTTATATTTGATAGAATTTTCTTAAAACAGTGTCTGCAGCACTTCTTACATAGAGAATGAAGTTATGTTGCTCTGACAATTCATTAGAAATAAGCAATGAAAAATAAATGGAATGCAAGGACTGAAATAAATGGCATTTCCTTTTCTCAGTCAGCAAACCTATTACGGTATAAGGAAACAATTCAAGAATGAATTAAAATGTGACAGCAGAACCGGAATCTCTTGAAGAAATACGAACCATGTTTAGGTTAAGTCGAAGCACTAGATGGAAATTATTAAAGGGAGAAGGGAAAGAAAGGAAAGAAGAGGATGAGGACTTGTTTAGTCATAAATTTTTACTAGTTAAAAACTAGATTGAAAGAAAGTGGAAGAACTGGCGATGCAATGGAGATCTTAAAATAAATTATTCTAATTCATAGGAAATTAATCATAAAAAGGATCAGCTGTTTAACTATTTGATGTACTTCAAGTATACCAATCGAAATTGAAAGATTTAGGAAGCATTAAATGGTGTCAGTTTCGGTATTTAGAATTGATAAATCATCTGATTTTACATGTATGAAGAAAGAGGGTTTTCCATTTTACGAAATCTTAAGCATTACTGTCAGAGCTATGGGCCTCTTAAAAGTAGATTTATATAATGTGATTGCCAAAAACACTAGAGAGTAGTGATAACTGAATATAGAGCTCAAGTAGTTTTGCATATAGGACCGAATTCAATGTTTTCTGTAATGGAAGATAAGTAACTAGGAAAGAAGCCCGAATCCTGTAAGCCAGGGAAAGGCAGGTATCTTATTGAAGAGATTGTCCAAAACCGTATTATAATAAAAGTAGCTTGGTAAGGGTGATGTCCAAACATTATTAAATGCATTTTAATGAAAGTCAAGCTTACTAATAGGATATTATCCTATCAAAGGCACAAATAAACTGTGTTTTAATTCGGCTAGAAAATCCTTATTGCATTAACAATACCTGCTAATCAAATGCCAGTTACTCAACTTTTTACTCTGTATTTACCAGGGGTAAGACTTGGAGTGAGACTCGATATACCTGGTTTTAAATTGAGGTTTTATTCATATGAATATATCCATTTCATAACAAAACAAAACAACAAGTCAATGTAACAAGCAGCTCTTCTAAACACTTCAACCTGGAATGCATGATGCTCTGCAATAGTGAACTAATTCTTTTTCGGTGTCCATAAAAATAGAAAATTAATGAGCAACTTAAGCGTAATATTTACGTTACTTATAATGATGTAAAGATAGGTCTCTTTGGTAATATTTTGATAGAATCTAATCTCTCAAAACATAATATATCACCCCTAGATATTGCCAATTTTTAAGAACAAATGCAGACAATTTTTTTTTCCGTTCATGTATATAAGACTGATGTGTGTAGGTTTAATCCACATTGTTCACTTGATTACAATGTAAGCCAAGTTCTACATCTGTGAGCTATGTCAACTAAAATAGGGAAAATATCAGAGTGAATTTCATTATTGTTTATTCATTCAATGAAGTCCTCAATTTGGTAATAAACCATAATGTTTTTCCTTTTACGAAATTCTCTTTCGGTAATACCAGCGTTGTAATAAAACCTAATATTTTTCCTCTTACGAAATTCTCTTTTGGTAATGCCAGCGTTGCGGAGCTGTCACATACCACGCACTACCCAGTGAAAGATGGATATATTGTTCCGTCCACATGCTACAGTAGAAACTGTACATGGAGTGAGAATGACAATAATTGTCAAGACGAATAAGACATATATACCTCAAACAGAAATATCCTCAGTTGTAATTTTTAAATAATCTGAACGATTCAAAGATTAAAAACTCGAAACCTACCTTATGCATATATGCCCAATTTCTGTTAAGTTGTCCTGGTATTTGCAAAGTCTGATTTAATTTGTTTACATCTATTTTGGAATAAAAAAATGGTCTTATTATTTGCTTGGATTTGCCATATGTAATGGATATTTGACTATTATTGGCGTTATTTCTTAACACCTTATGAAATTAGACGTAGCCTTAATATTTTTATAGGACTGTATAACTCAATTTCTTTACCCACAGTTCGATTGATTCATAAAGGATGAATTATATAACAGTATATATCCATTTTGATAACCGCTTGGGTTATTCTAAATAGAGGGTTTGCACTATTGTATGCATCCATTTTGAATACAGTGATGTTTCTATATTGTTCACATATTGTGAAGAGTTTTATGTAAACATGGGGATGTATTTTTTTTCTCATTTGATGTAATTCTAATTTGTATAACCATTGTGGGGTTTAGTACTTTCATTTAACATCAAGGTCTGGAAGGTAGAATAGAACTAATTTTTTTTTTTTCAGGCAACGGTTCAAATTTTTACAAAAGCGGTGCAAGATTATCATTATTTTAGTTATGAAGCATTCTCTTAAAAAAACAAAAAAAACAACGAGTCCTTCATTTCCAATGTTTATGACTGAATATATTAATCATATTTAGGCAAGTATTAAATATCCCACTGCAAAGTACTATGTATTCAGAAGCTAATAATTGCAACTAATAATTTGAAGATGGGGAACTGACAATCAAGTTTATGCAACATAGGATTACGTAATTGTTCTATTATTGGTAATATTTAAAAATGGATAAATAAAAAAAAAAAAATGATTATATAACAGAAGACGAAAAAAAAAAAAGGCCAACCATTCTACACGAATGTAGTGGATTTAGTGAGGAATGAAAAACTATAATATAGGCTGTATGTTATCGAAGTCATGGGTTATGATCTTTTATGAAGTCAAATTTTGCGGTACAGAACAGTAATGGAAAGTTTACACTATACACAAGACACTCCCCCCCACCCCCCCCCCCTCTCTCTCTCTCTCTCTCTCTCTCTCTCTCTCTCTCTCTCTCTCTCTCTCTTTTTCAAGTTTATCAATCGTAGGAAATGAAGGTACTATAACACAAGCAACCTCTCTCTCTCTCTCTCTCTCTCTCTCTCTCTCAAAAATTTTATGCCCGAAG
>NC_090731.1:122958079-122960579 GCF_036898095.1 Palaemon carinicauda
ATGTATACTAGCCGCAGAATCTTCACTCGCTGCACTAAAAAGTTCTGATGCAGTCAAGAAAATTTGTAGTCACAGAAAAGATGCGCGTCTGACGCAAGTAAGCCGTGCGTGTGACTTATGTGCAACTTACATGCCGTAAGATTTTCTGTGGCATGATCTCCGCACATTGGTCGTGCGTGTAATTTGCGTGTAACTTGCGTCACAAGTACGAGCCACGCACGTTTGTCGTACGGAATTAAAGGAAGTACTTGCAAATTCTGTGGCTGGTATACGGCGAGCTACGAGGTCAAAAACTGTTGCGTGCCCCTTGCGTCACATCCACAATTTCACAAATTTTGCCCGTATAACCCCCGTAGCTGGTAGTACGGCCATTTGTGCCCAAGGCCTTACATCGCAGGAGTTCATGGCTACGACTGAAAAATTCCCAGACATATACAGCTAAAAAATTTGTACGGTGAGATGTGCCCAATGCCTAAGACAACTGTCACGCTGTGTAGTAGAGTATTCGTCCTTTGGCATCTCATAATTAATTCGATTTCAATCGGTTCATATGCTGGGAGCAGCTATCCTGAAAAAAAAAAAAATAGTAATGTCTAGTCCATCCAATTAAGTAAAAAATTTATAGTGAGTACCACTGTTCCTGGTGGAACATCTAGAAATTCCTGTCACTCTAGTGTTCTTTGAGAAAATATCATTAGATATCTATTAGTATATTTCTCATTCATTAATTGTTATGACTGAGTTCATTTACTAATAATTAGCACATTTTCATTTCCCTTCAGATTACTTACAATCATTCACTTTTAGATCTTTTTTTATTTTTAATGATTATTGAAATACAAATCGACCAGTTTACATCAAAAATGTTCTTATATAAAGAAGTCACAGAGGGAGATAGCTCCTTAGCTTTTTCTCATAAGATATTAAATTACTTTGTTTCTTATGATTGTAATTTTATGTGTTTTTGTCTCTAACTTTGTAATTTCCTGGTCCCATTGCCTGTGACGATACCAAATTATTTGAGATTAACAAAATAGAAATGTCTTCAGATTTACAACATATACCTCTGGGTTTAGATTCAGGAAAGAAAACTCTCAAACGCACACACAAACTAGAAGCACATTTTACAACAAAACCTGAACCGGAACACAAAAGAAAAGGATGAATGAGATGGATTAAGAAAATACACGTATATTAAGACTACCAGGCTATTCCGTATCCCTCAAAATGATAGTCTAAATGAAGACAATAGTTTGTACGGCATTGCGCAAAAGATTACAAACTGCTTTGAATTTTCAATATAATGGTCCAAATAAAAAAATTAAAAACATTGAAGCCACTGAATACCATAAACTTATTTCCATATTTAAATAATGACTAGAGAAAAATAATTTGAATACGTAAAACTCATAAACATTAAAACGAATGGCACAGCTGTTTTGTTGTTGAAAATACACCATGCAAGTATACTTTGAAAAAAGTGACTATTCCAACGTAGGTATAACCAGAAATAAGTGTCCCTTCGCATTTGAGCCCACCTCACATATAACCATTATGAGGGTCCAGGGTAGAAAACTGGGGTTTTTGAATTGGAAAAATGTTTACGTTTAATGTAAACAGAAGTTTTAAATAACTGAGTACCATAATTAAGGAGTGTGTCAGAAATTGGATAACTCAATGTACTTGAAAATGATAATGCTTTAAAAAAGCTTTGGCTATCCCTCGGCTTATATAATGTTACACAATGAACTGGCCAAAGACCGATATAGTAACGTATGTTATTTACTTAATCCATAATAATCTATTATAAACATATTATTTACACTCCAAAATATCGAAAAATTACTAAACACTGAGTTTTTTTTTCTTTTTTTTTCTTTTTTTTTATAATCTGGTAATGTCTTTACAAGAGGTATTTTTTCTTAATTTCTTTTTTCATCTCTTATATTTACTGAGTTTTTTTCTATCATTCAGATTTAACTTGTGTAATTTGGCCTCGCGAATTTATTCGGGCCAGTAGCTGATCCTTACTCATTTTGCCGATGAATATTTTTATGATAATAACAAGAGTGGCACTGGTTAATATATATTCGATTATCTTAAGTCTGCTCTTGTACTTTTTTATAACATATCCTACGTAAGTAGTAACATTAGCAATTAGGAGCCAATACGTAAGAGAAAACAATATAAATATATTCTAAAAGAAAAATATGTCGGAAATTTATTTTGAAGACACCAGAAATAGGAATTATATTTATGAAATATTTTTTTTTAATTCAGTTTTCAGTTTAGTTCCAATATAGTTAGTTAGAATTAGAAAATTCTATATTCCATATAATATATACTCTCTCTCTCTCTCTCTCTCTCTCTCTCTCTCTCTCTCTCTCTCTCTCTCTCTCTCTCTCTCTCTCTCTCTCTCTCTCTATATATATATATATATATATATATATATATATATATATATATATATGTATGTATGTCATATTATATGTTTACATAC
>NC_090731.1:122970579-122975579 GCF_036898095.1 Palaemon carinicauda
CGTTTAAGGGAAAAACAGAAGGATTTGAAAAAATACAAAACCCAGAATTCTAAACGAGTTGCATGTTGAGAAAATACCCGGCTGTGGGATCTAGAATACAGAAAAAAACTGGGGGAAACTGCTGGAACTGGTAATTGAGTAATGAGTGTGTTTGTAAATTGATGAAGTAGAGACTAAATGGACACCAGAAACATCAAACGTTGAATGTTCATATAGATTGTTATTGATTATATACATTCTTGTATGTAAATAAGGAAATTGCCGGTAAATTAAACGAAGAGGGTTACAGGTATGTGCAAAATATTTTAAAGAATCTTGAATGTGTATGAGCTCCAAAGAGACCCTATGTTCTCATTATTAGACAACAGTGTTTCATGGAACTCTAGGTTTTTGTTGAAACCGGAAAAGTGAAGAACCAAATAAATATATAAAAAATTAATATCTCTTTGGTCTATGTGCCAAAATAAAATTCGATGTTGATACATTCATATACTTGAAGAAATTGTGAAATATTAATCAATAGTGCAATGGTAGATCAGAAAGTATTGATATAATTTGGGCTTAGGAAAAGTAAGAGGAATACTTATTTGCAAAATTAGTAATTATTTTGCTAGCATTACTTGGGAGGAAGAAAAGAGAAACAGAAAGTATTGCATAAATGAAATATAAAACATATTGGAATATATATTTTTTTATCCAAAAAATACACTGACAGGCCTTAAGTTTATGGATAGGCTAGTATCTAAAGAAATATATATATATATATATATATATATATATATATATATATATATATATATATATATATATATATATATATATATATATATATATATATATATATATATGATATATATATATATATATATATATATATATATATATATATATATATATATATATATATATATATATATATATATATATATATATATATATATATATATATATATATATATATATATATATATATATATATATATATATATATATATATATATATATATATATAATATATACATATACATAAACATATTGGAGTAGGGAGACGCGTTCTTATATATATGTTATTTTTATATATATATTATATATATATATATATATATATATATATATATATAGTGGAAGTTTCAAGCATAAACAGCTTGATACATTTTCGCAGTTTCGCTGAACATTTTCCAAAACATTAAAAATCAATTGTGTATAAGTAAAAAGATACACACAACGTTTACCAACACCAAAATTAAAAAGCTTTTTAATAAATTAAGAATAAAAACAGAGTAAAAACAGAAACACAGAACAACAGTGAAAGGGTTTGGAGCGAATATAGAGAAACAAATTAATTCAATAATAATTATAATAATAATGATAATAGAAAATATATCATAATAATAATAATAATAATAATAATAATAATAATAATAATAATAATAATAATAATAATAATAATAATAGAACGAACAAGACACCTACCCACAGCGGTAGGGTAAGGAGAACTGACATGAAAAATTGTTATGGAAAGGAGTGTAAACAAAACAAAAGGTAATTAAGCAATAAACAATTGGGTGGAAGACGACTGGTGGTTGAGAGAAGGTACAGTTAACTTAATCATTATTGATTCAAGGGTGGTTAGTTCGTCTATATGTCGGTTTCATCCTATTATATTAAAATGACTGGTATCTATGTGTGTTTTGCAAATTTTACTGTGATTTCTTATGTTAGATTGTTCTGGATTTGATAGTCGACAACCCGTTCTATAGCTAATCCCTTGATGAGAGGAAATTCGGACTTTTAGCAGCCTCCTGGTGCAACCGATGTAAGTGCCAAGATCACATCTGGGACAATTATACCTATAAACGTCACCGGAGGCAAACAGGGGGCTGATCTTATCTTTGACTTGGAAGAGTGAGCCGATAGTTCGGGGGTTTATGGGAATGAGTTTTAAATTAAGGGCAGGCAATTGCTCACTGAATAGGTTAATGCATTTTTTCCTAAATTTATTATTATGGAGAAAGGGAAATCTAGCAAACATACGGAGCTTGGGGACATTGTGGACTATTGGGGTTGGATTGAATTTCAGATTAAGTAGCTTATTAAGGGATCTATGAAAAATTGCTGGAGGGAAATAATTATCCTTAAAGTAATCAGCAAGGAAAGTCACTTCAGTATGAAAGGTAGACCAGCTTGATGTCAGATTAATGGCTCTATGGAGGAGAGTTGACACGGAATTCAGTTTAAAGTTAAAAAAACATGAGCTATAAAAATTGGTCCCCAGGCCAGTAAAGGTGCTCTTTCTATAAATATCAGTATGAAAGCCAGACTCGTCCTTGGATATCCTCACATCAAGGAACGGAAGTGAATTCTGTGTTTCTGTTTCAACCGTAAATCTAATGTTATGGTGTTGGTTGTTTAAAAACTCAAGAAAGGTATCAGCATGGTAATTACATCTGAACAAGGCGAAAGTGTCATCTATGTAGCGTCTATAAAAGAGTGGGCGGAAATTAGGTGGGCATACATCTAAAGCTCGCTCCACCAGGGAGCACATAAATATGTTTGCAAAAGTAGGACCCAGAGGGCTTCCCATGGCCATCCCCTCAGTCTGCTTAAAAACCGTATTATTAAAAACAAAGGGCGTATCCTGCACGGCTAATTCTAAAAGCAACTTGAACTGAGTTCTATTAAAATTGTTGAACAAGCAATCGTCAGTGGGAAATAGCCTGTCTAAAATGATGTTGATAGTCTCGACAACGGGAACATTTGTAAACAGAGATTCCACGTCAAAGCTCGCCATGTACAGATCTGAGTCCTGCGTGATAATGTCATCTTTAAAGGAGGCCGAGTTTATTAATGTGTATTTGTTGTGAGTCAGTGGTTGGAGTAAAGGGACAAGAAATTTGGCGAGTTTATAGCTAGCAGTGTTAATGGAAGAAAGGATGGGTCTCAAAGGAATTCCTTCTTTGTGTATCTTTGGCAGTCCGTACATAAGTCCATATGTAGATCCTGTTACAAAAAGGTCCTGATACGTATTTTCATCTATTGCTTTGGTTTGTTTTAAGAAATCTGTTGATTTTATCTTCGGGTTTAGTAATATTTTTACAATATTACTAAACCCGAAGATAAAATCAACAGATTTCTTAGAACACTAAAACAAACCAAGGCATTTTATTTGATTCTTGCTATGGCTCTGGAACAACGATTTAAATCTTATTGATATAGGGCTAAGAACTCTCGTTAAATAAAAGTTCATGTCTGCCTTAAACCAGTGATTTGAGTTAAATCTTATTTTTATATATGAAAAACTAGTTCAAACATAACATTTTCAGAGCTATGAATGAAATGCGACTAATTCCAGATTAAAAAGAAATCTGTAATCAAGGAAGTTTTGAAAAACGACAAGTTACTCCATTTGAATAGGGTTTGAGAGAGACATCTCTACTTATTACATATTTTTCTTTTCAATGGGTTTAATCTTTCTACTGTGTGTTAAAAGAAATTAGTATTGCGATGTAAACACGTTTTGTATGGTCAGGAGTCTCAGACGGTAAACTTCAAAATTTTTGGCAAGCAAATATGAAAACCTGCACCTTTCCATAAAATTTAATCACTACATAGAAACTATGTACAAATGAATGCTAAATTTACATATTGTTTTGGTGAAAAAAAAAAAAAATAATAATAATAATCTGACGACAAACTCTCAAGCAGCAGTAGAGACGATTTGATTTGACATTTTAAACTTTATGGATGCTTTTTGAGCAAGATCTGCCGGTAATTTTAGTCTTCTAAAAGTATTTTAAACGTTATAAATGCTGTCTGGGAAATGATCTGGCAAAAGGGAGTCAGGAATCTTCGCTTTAAAACATCATTTTTTTATTGATTAGTAAAATCAGCCCAAATAATTGGTATGTTTCTCACGTTTCCGAGCTTTGACATCTTTATTGTTTTCTTTCTTTGTCACTGACTTTGAAGAATGTTTTGATAAAAACCGTGATATTCCAGTAGAGAATTTTAAAAATTCATTACTATTGCCATTATGTTTTCAGTTTGCACCTTAGTATCTGCAACAGTAATTGCCTATCAAACATGCCATTAGCGCCTAGAAAACGGGAGTTTAAAGCCTGTAACGAAGTCAATAGTAAAATAATCTTATTAGAAGTGAAATTACATATAATTAAAGAGCCATATGACAATATTAAAATCACCTTTACAATTAAAGATATTTCAGTCTAATGTTCCAACGCCTAGAATCTTCAACGGATGGTATGCGACTTCACGTTCAGCTCTCCACTACTTAATTTAGAAAGGTAAATATCGGGAATTACTTGAAAATATAGGTTTCTAACATTATATATCACCTGTACCTCGTATCAAATTATGAATTTTATCCTATTATTATTATTATTATTATTATTATTATTATTATTATTATTATTATTATTATTATTACTAGCCAAGCTACAACCCTAGTTGGAAAAGCTAGATGCTACAAGCCCATGGGCTCCAACAGGAAAAAATAGCCCAGTGAGGAAAGGAAATAAGGAAATAAATAAATGATGAGACAAAATCAACAATAAATAATTCTAAAAACAGTAACAAAGTCAAAACAGATATGTCCCATATAAACTATTAACAACGTCAAAAACAGATATGTCATATATAAACTATAAAAAGACTCATGTCAGCCTGGTCAACATAAAAACATTTGCTCCAACTTTGAACTTTTGAAGTTCAAATGATTCAACTATCCGATTAGAAAGATCATTCCACAACCTGGTAACACCTGAAATAAAACTTCTAGAATACTGTGTAGTATTAAGCCTCATGATGGAGAAGGCCTGGCTATCAGAATTAACTGCCTACCTAATATTTCTAGCAGGATAGAATTGTCCAGGGAGATCTGAATGTAAAGGATGGTCAGAGTTATGAAAAATCTTATGCAACATGCCTAATGAACTAATTGAACGATGGTGCCAAAGATTAATATCTAGATCTGGAATAGG
>NC_090731.1:122980579-122988079 GCF_036898095.1 Palaemon carinicauda
TAAGAAGAAGAATCTTTCATGGTGAATATGTTGATATAATGAGAGTACAATTAGCATTGAATATATTACCACCTTGAAAAAAAAATATTGATTTGAAAGAATCAATCTCTGAAAAAAGGGTTTCATTAGTCTTACTAAAAAAAAAAAAAGGTAATCTAACGTGAAAGAATTGTGACTAACATTCTACCCTTTTTTTCCCCTGACTAGAAACCAAATAAGTAAAGTTTAGGCTTATATTCCAAGAAAATCCACATTAACCGCAGCAGAAATTATGCTTCAACTATAGATGCACAACATCATTAGAGATTCAGGTTAAAATCTACTTTTAGTGAGATCAAATAAGGATCTTAATCCTCACAGTATAGAAATGGCAGACCCCAATTATTGTAAGGAAATTAAATACGAAATACTCGATCGCAAATGGTTGTTCTTGGTCTCGCCGAGAGATTATCCCGGCATAATTTCTAGCTCATGTAATCCCTTACCCAAGAGAAGATTATCTCTACTGGAATCAGCAGAGGAGGAAAAGGAAGGTGAAAATTAAGAAGTCAGAGGATTGCGAGGGAGAAAAGTAGATGAGTAAGTGGCTTTGTATGATTAAAGGATCGTACCTTACATAAGTTACTGATTTTCAATCTTATCAGTAATATTTCAAGGTGTTCTACACCTCGAATCCCATTTACTCAAAGTGAAGGCACCAATTTTTTTTTTAAGTAAGAATATTAAAAACTACTAAAGAATAATATTTACCTGAATCAACTATACTTATCACCGATTCTCAATATAATAAACTTAAACTTGAATGTCCTACTTATTCACAAACGAACATTAATAAATAAATCTCTATTATAAAGAGTATAAGAAGGTTTATTAAACTCACTATCAATATCATAAAACCTTCTTTTCCTTCTTCTTGTTAGTTTTACTCTTATTCTTTAATAAAAGCTTAAGTATCTTGCTTTCATTACCTTTTAAAATACCAAGACACTCACTACCAGGTCGTCACAAACTAACTTTTGTTTTAAAAAAAAATTAAAAATAAGAACAAAAAACTAGAAAAGTGTTACATCAGCCATCAATCTCCTCAGTTCAACATAACTGCAAGAAAAGACAAAATATAAGAACCTAGAAATGGGAGTCAACGAAAACATTGAATTCTATAAAACATATAGTAAAAAAAAAAATAAGACTGCTACCACATAACCAGCTTGGATTAATATTACTAAATACAAAAGAGAAATTCTACAACAGCAAAAATTTAATTCAAAATATAAACTAGTTAAATGATTAAAAAAAGATAATGCAGGGTTCTTTTCTAAGAGATGTTTAATGTACGGAGGGAAAATGGCAGGATAGGAATAATCGCAGATAGGGAAAAGC
Source organism: Palaemon carinicauda (assembly GCF_036898095.1). Classification (NCBI taxonomy): domain Eukaryota; kingdom Metazoa; phylum Arthropoda; class Malacostraca; order Decapoda; family Palaemonidae; genus Palaemon; species Palaemon carinicauda. Next base: position 122,981,960 of record NC_090731.1, read on the forward strand.
TTTGGAATTGATAAAGATTATCAGAATTATGGGAGATTATTCTGGAAGTAACACTGGTTATTTAATTCATGGAGTAAATCAAAAGAAAAACTGAATGCATACAAAAGGAATTATAATTAGATTTAATATTTCTCGAATAGTCAATGCAATATAATTAGTAAGAAAAAAAACTTTTGCTTTTCCTTGTTTAAAAAAAAAATAGTTTTATTGAATCGCCAAACACACCTACTGTAGTGCTTCGTGGCTAAGCATTTTATTGAGCTATTTCGTCTTTTATGATATATTTTCTTTTATAAGTTATCTAAACAATGGCTAATCAGTGCTAAGATGAACGATTAGTGATCGAGTCTCTTCTACAATTAATTATTTCCCAAATTCTTCAAATACTCGACTCCTGGGATATTTTTGGGGAAGATTTAGCTATAGATGAAATTATTATTCGCAGAGTAAAATGGCATTTTGATATCAAAGTAGTTATTCTTCTAGATCTATTTCTGCCTATCCTAATATATTTCAATTCCACGTGCTTTCGAGAATGATTTATACAACTTCAACTTTCGATGCAATTGCGGGTAACAAAAATCCAAATGATAGGCGTGATTGTGTCATTTCTTACAAAAACTACCATCACTAACACTAGATGTCATTTGCACTGTATCTCCTAAACTAAAACTTAATACTTCTTACATGGCTAATGTATGTTGTGCATTATTTAAAAAAAAGAAAAAAAAAAATAAACGAGAGAGAGAGAGAGAGAGAGAGAGAGAGAGAGAGAGAGAGAGAGAGAGAGAGAGAGAGAGAGAGAGAGAGAGAACCTATTGACCAATGCTAAAAAAGTCAGATATCTTCTTGACTTATCTTATTTCGTAGGACACGGAATGTTATCGTCTCCGGAATTCCTTTTTCAATGACCGTTTCCAGTCACATTAAGGTTGGCAAAAAGAAGTCCTTGCAGTGATCCTGTGTTTTGTAATTCTACAATCTCGAAATAATGAAGGAAATACTGGTTATGAGAATTGGTATTAGGAGTGTAGCACTCGAAACACATTCCTCATTACTACGATATTTGATTAACTGTTCATGTTTTCAGGGGAGCAACGTTATATGTCTAAATTGTTAAGCTCACTCGTAAATGCATGTGAACAACGGTGGCAAATTCTTTCATTTAATTACTTATGGTATTTCTCTGCCCCTCCTAAATGTCATGAAATTTCCGGTGTTGACACTTCTCGCCTTTAATATTCATTGAATCTCGCCTAAATGGAAAATGCATTCCATGTTCAACGACGCACTGAAGAAACTATAACAGATTCTAATTACTGTATTAGTATTTTGGATTATTTAGTAATTTTAATCTTTGAATGCCGTTGCGTTGATTACTTCAAGCAACAAATACATACAATTTTGAGATACCTGTGACTTGTAAATCTTATTTCGCTGCATTTGGTGAAAGTTAGGTTTTAGAGCCTTGTGAATAACGTTATTGACTGACGATTCGTCAGAGATTCGATCCCTGCTCTCTGCTCAAAAAAAAAAAAAAAAAATCACCGTTCCTGTCAGCGGGGATTGAGGTAATTAGGGGCCTATAGGTCTCCCTGCTAAATAATGGGCAACCATTGTCCTATTAATGGTAGAAAGAAATTAAACTTACTGGTACAGAATCATTATTTTTATATATTCATATACCGATATCTTTCCTTCTCTTCCCGTTCTATTAACGCTGTTTTACTCCTTTTAGGACGCTGCCTACTATCTATCGCTTTGTCGCGTTCTTTCATTAGTTATTGAAAATTTTAACGCCTTTGTGCTGGATGTGGAACGCAATGTGATTGAATTTCTATAAAACTTTAATTATTTTGCTCTGCATATGATACATGAGCTTATAAAAAATACAAGGGACCGATAAAACCACTTTTCATTATGATCGGCATCATTCCTTTCATTAAGGGGTTTAATTTCACGTTTTGGTGAAATACAAGAAAGTGTCACTTTAACACCAATGTTAATGGAGACGTTTCCAACATGTATTATAATTTGGCAGATGTAGTCAAGTTTGAGGAACTCCACACTGAAAGTGTAAACGCTTCCGTCACGTAGGTCATCTGTTCCTGTTCCTTCCTTGAACCCATAGTCTACCTCTCAAAATTAATGATGGCATAAAGTTGGGACAACTGTAGACCATTAATGCCACTCATCTGCCGGAGTAATAGGCAGTAACGCATCTGCAGGCTATTCTTTTTCAAAATCTTTTCTAATTCCGAGAAAGGTGTCCCATCGTATTTGCTGATGGTTTCACATTAGGACAGCTTATAGTCACAGGGAACAAACATTCAAGTAAATTTCCGTCTGAATTTTTTTTTTTTCCGCTGCTCCAAATCATGTAAACGGACATATTGAGATGGTTTTCATGTTCTCATCGTAACTGCTGTTAACGTAAAACGACTGGAATTTGACTGAACGGTCAAGGAACAGGTAATGAGATTTACACATAGAAGTCAAAATACACGAACTCGAAAATTCTGCATATTGAATATATTTTTGAGCTATTACATATAAAGTTTCTCAAAAAGTGTGCCAATGTCTCATAAGTAAGCGGAATTCTTTTCCTTTTTTTTTTTTTTTTTTATTAAATATACCTATAGCTGACTGCACAAACTATCCGCACATATACCCATAAAAGGGGAAAACCCATAACTATATCCATAGAAGTTATGGATAATAATAATAAAAAAAAAAAATGTAATTTAGAATTCAACATACAAAGTCCCACTATTCGAAGGACCAACGAGAAATCATTAGAGTTTATTATTATCACTCTGTTATAATAAAAAGGGTATGCTTATATATATATATATATATATATATATATATATATATATATATATATATATATATATATATATATATACATATATATATATATATATATATATATATATATATATATATATATATACACATATAAAAATGTATATATATACACACACACACATATATATATATATATATATATATATATATATATATATATATATATATATATATATACATATAAAAATGTATATATATATATATATATATATATATATATATATATATATATATATATATATATATATATATATGTGTGTGTGTGTGTGTATGTATGTATGTATGTATGTATATATGTAAATATATATTCATATATATATATATATATATATATATATATATATATATATACATATATATATATACACATATAAAAATGCATATATATACACACACACACATATATATATATATATATATATATATATATATATATATATATATATATATATATATATATATATATATATATATATATATATATATATATATACATATAAAAATGTATATATATATATATATATATATATATATATATATATATATATATATATATATATATATATGTGTGTGTGTGTGTATGTATGTATGTATGTATATATGTAAATATATATTCATATATATATACATATATAAATATATATATATATATATATATATATATATATATATATATATATATATATATATATATATATATATATATATATGTATATATATAAATATATATATATATATATATATATATATATATATATATATATATATACATATATAAATAAATATATTTATCTTTATATATCTATATACATATATATATATATATATATATATATATATATATATATATATATATATATATATATATATATATATATATATATATTATATATATATATATATACATATACCTATATACGCTCGATATTTATGACTTTTTGTGCACACTAGTATAGCATACGGAGAAGTACTGAAATGAGGGAATTGACCAGAATATTTGCCTGAGCATTTATTCCTTGTAATCCTTACTTAAGGCAGGATTAGATATCGCCAGCAATCTTAACTTAATTTCACTTATAACTATGAAAAAATAATCATAGTAAGGTAGAGAAACTGTTGTGGACTCCTTTAAACTAAATCTAATAACTATTCTAAAGAAACCAACTTCAGAAATATAACAGAAATGAAGGTTATATATTTTCAAATATGGCCTAAATGGATCTTATAGTAGATATAGAAAACTTGGGGCTATGCCAGTAGAGAGAGAGAGAGAGAGAGAGAGAGAGAGAGAGAGAGAGAGAGAGAGAGAGAGAGAGAGAGAGAGAGAGAGAGAGAGAGGGGCAATCAAATCGAGAGGAAATTTTAATATTAAAAAAATTATCGAAATTTTTTTTATTTTTCTTATGTATAACATATAGCCTATATCCAAAATTCACTTTCCAAATATCTACCTCCTGACTTCGGTTTGCCACAATTATTCTCTCACTTTCATGCACTTAAACTCTATATCGTCAAAGTCCGGGAATTTTTTATGATAATTTGTTTCTATATTCCTTTTTAGGTCGTAATATAAAAGCACATATTTAGTCCGTTAAATTGATTTTGAATGGCAGCAGTCCAGATTTGTGAGGATTTTGGCTTATCAGTTTTCCTATCTTTTGAAATAGATGTACTTTGGTGACTGAGGCAGTTAATTGCATAGTTTTCAGAGCGTTAATTCATTAAGTATATATACACCAGACAGTAAATTACTGGGTATTTTTTTCTGCCACTATTGTACTCATTAGTTTCTTGCAGTCTTTGAAACTCGTACCTCTGCAATTGCGTGAAATATTCCATATTTACTCCATTTTAATTTTTCTCGAAGATATGTCATATGCTACGCCCTTTGATTCATTTCAGTTTGAAGGTGCTTTTGATTATTCCATAACATCTCTTCGGGTTATATACCATTAACATGAGACTAAAAAAGTAAACAATAGAGCCGTCTGGGTGAATTATGCTTGGGTGTTTATGCGGCCGTCCGAGGTAGGTTATAAAGTCCTCATAGCGTCTGCAATTCCTCTAATATTTCACTATTACGATTTTTTATGCATTTCAGAATGTTTTTATTCCAGAAGAACGAGACTGCACCTTGAAATGAATCATATTTAGGCTAAATGTCAGTGAAGTAAGATATTATTTCTTCCAAGATATTTGAGAAGCAGCTTTACAGGAAGGAACCATTGAAAGACGAACTGCGTTAAATGTTTTCGGTAACTAATTTTCTAGAAGACCTGTTTAGGAAAATTCTATGTGAAAACATAAAAAAAGAATAACAAAATACAGCAACAAGTTATCACTGAAAAGTAATACGCTTTCCAATAAAATTCATAGTATTGGAATTTAACTTTTAGCAAATAGTTCTTACTAATATTATTTTTACAATTAAAAAAATTTAATTATAAACCATTATTAGTTTCTGCTGTGAAACTTGGTGCTCATTACAGATGACTGAACGTCAATTATAAATTCGGAACATCATTAAATATGCAGGTAAGAATTTCAATAACCACACAATTAATTAAAATTCTTCACGATGGAGCCTAGAGCACAAGCGTTATACGACGTCATTAAGCAAACCAAGTGCTGAGTTCTTAGCCGCTAATGGCCCTCCCTTAATTCCACTGAGTGCTTAGGCGGATAAAATACCCCCGAGCAACAAAACTAATTAACTATTTACCCATAGAAAAGAAGGAAAAAATTAGCCAAATAGAAAGAGAAGAACAAGACTGAGAGGGAACACAAAGAAGAAAAGAAAAGAAAATGCGAAAAACAGACAAATAAAAAGAGAACAAGACAAAGAGAACACAAAGTAAGAAGGAAAAGAAATTTCGATTTTTTTTTTATTTTAATTCATAGGAAATTAATTATAAGAATAATCAGCTTATTTACTACTAGATTTACTTTAAGTATAGTTCCCGTATTTACAATTGATAGATCATCTGCATTGTATATGCATTAAAATAAAATGTTTCTCATCTTACAAAATCTTTTGCAGTTCACTCATAATTTTGTAATTAATAATCACTGACCTTCGACTACAAAATAACCAGTGGAAAAAGTGGAAAAATTCAAGATTACTGTCAAAGCTTTAGGCTGCTTAAAAGTATATAATATGATTGTCACAAACACTAGAAAGTAGTGATAAGTAAATGTAAAGCTAGAATAGTTTTGCATATAGGACCGGATTCAATGATTTCTGTAATG
>NC_090731.1:123003079-123004920 GCF_036898095.1 Palaemon carinicauda
GGGCAGTTATCAGGTGTTTACTGGGAGCAGATCTAACCTAATTAGACACCTGCCAAAAAGGGTTATTTCTGGTGACCGGTAAATTCTTGTTTTTACTTTTAATACAGTATATTTATATGGATAACTGTAGCCTTATCTATATAAATACATAAGCAAAACTATATGTATATATAAAACACATCTATATATAGTATATAAAAAGACATATACATGACTATACACAGATAGGCATTCATACACACACATGCATAATTTATGCATACACATATACATACGTGTACACATACTGGTATATATATAGACACATACATAGACTTACATATACTGTACATAATTTTACACATGATTAACATGTATATATATATATATATATATATATATATATATATATATATATATATATATATATATATTTATATATATACAGTATATATATAATATATATATATATATATATATATATATATATATATATATATATATATATATATATATATATATATATATATATATATGTATATATATACATATGTATATATACATATATATATATATATATATATATATATATATATATATATATATATATATATATATATATATCCATATATAAACATTATTACCATAAACATATTATTACGCATATATCAATACTTTTATCTAGCATAACGCTATATAGTGTAATATGTACTAATCCATACTATATAAAATAATTGTACCATTCAGTAAATGGTAGCCTAGGTCTAATTATCAGTTTCACAGTGACGTTAACTATTCACAATGCATGCAGTTGTACATTAAGTGGTTAAAGTTTTTTTTATATATAGCTTACAATTCTCTTTACATATGAAGGCGTCGATTCTATTCATTCCATGTCCAATATTCAAGGCGTTTTCAAAGGTTTCTATCATGAACTGGACTCTATGATGTTTCTTTCCAATAAGTTATTTGAATGAACCAATTTCTTGGCACCTGACCAACTAATAGTGTAATTTTTATCTCTAACGTGGGCAAAGAGTGCAATATCTTGAGCATATCTGACACTTTTCTTTCGTTGTTCAATTTTCTTTTCTACGGCTTTACCAGTTTGACCAATATAGAATTTTTCACAGGCATAGCAAGGAATACGATATACACATTCCTTGCTAATGTCAGGAGAAAATCTTTATTAAGGCTGTTTTTATTGTATTGTTACTCTTAAATGCTACATTTACATTGAAAATTTTCAACAGTTGGGGAATTTCTTTAAAAGAATTAATGTAAGGCAGTACAAGTAAATTTTGTGTATTGTAGTTTTTCCTGTTATTATTACTAAAAAGGGTCTTTTTTGCTATTCTTGTTACATCATCTAACACATTTTTCATGGTACTTCAGTTTTTTACCTATTGCTCTAATCTCATTTATTTCATCATCAATATATTCAGGGCTCTATAAAAGAAACTTTAACCACTCAATGTACAATGGAATGTATTGTGAATAATTAACGTCACATCATCATCAGCCGTAGCTAACCCACTGCAGTTCAAGGTCTTAGATATGACATTATACTATATACTGAAGCATTTGTCACCTTCGTTCTCTCCCGTAATTTTTTCCTACTCTAAATTATTACTTCAAAACTCTGACAGACCCTGATTCATAATTTCTCTTCAAAAGAAGCTCAGAAATTAGAAATCCCACATACGCAGGTTCATTTGTTGAAATGTTGCCGTGACGAGTGAAATGTTTAAAAATTTCCTTTTCCTAAGAAAATGATAAAGTCGATTCAGTAATAACTATACTTAATTTGGAGTATCACCACTATTCTTTTTTTCCTTCATCCAAAATTTGGTTTATTAATA
>NC_090731.1:123012920-123035420 GCF_036898095.1 Palaemon carinicauda
TGTCGATGTCTCACAGGATGTAGATACAGATGAGGGGGTTCCCAGCCCCCTCGTCCCGTCCCTTTTAGTCGCCTCTTACGACACGCAGGGATAACGTTGGCGCTATTCTAATTTTTATTTGCCCTCGCGGCCACAGGGGGCATATATATATATATATATATATACATATATAACATTTCCTATTATCCTCTCCCTTTCCTCTTCATCTCTGCCTATGTTTATCACAAAGTCTTTAATCTCTTCTTCACACCTTACACTCTACCCTTCCTTGTATCATTTAATATCTTAAAACGTTGGCTTTAGTTCTATGCATAATAACTTAGTCTGGCCATTTCATCTGCGTGAACATAATACTATTCAAACCTATTACTCACAATGCATGGTTCTCCTCCATCTTGCTCCTCCTCTCTTGATTATTGAATATTATTATTATTATTATTATTATTATTATTATTATTATTATTATTATTATTATTATTATTATTATTATTATTATTATTACTGGATAACATAATCTGCCTTCCTTTCATACACTTGACCGCGAGAGGGTAAGTCATTCTTAAACATTAATAAATTCGAAAACATTTCTATTACCATATTTTAAGTATTTTCGAAATAACATGTTCTGGAAATAACTATGTTTTGGATTTATAATAATTTGCATATATATTAATGATTTTTGTCGTGAAATTCAATTGTTTAATAAACATTCATTTTTAACTTGAAACGAGGTATTATATTATTGCTTTATTAGATTATGTGTTCCATCCCAAATTCATGGTACTAATCCCGTAAATATGGAAATGCTATTATTCTACTGTTAATAATAATTCTGTCGTTATTTATTACTTTTGCTCGATCAAAAGCTTGACGATAAATGTTTGACTTCCATATCAATAAAAAGAATAGCTGTTAATAAATGCGCATTATAAACAGCTGAATGTCAACATTAAGCGGAGTATCAGCAGTAATCAAGCAGCTAATGGGTTTTCTCTCAACACGATTGACAACTGAAAATATTATGGAAAAAACGACTGGACAATGAATATAGATGTACAAAGCATAAAATTGTGATATGGTCGATTTCAGTGGCCATAAAGGACTCTTATAGTTTTTTCTTGCAATTTGCCTATTGCCAACCCCTCCTCCTCCCATCTACTTTGTAGAAAACATGGTGGAAATTTCCAGTTTAAATTAAACAAGTTAGGCCTATTTCTTATACTTTATCCAAAGAGCGATTTTTCTTCTATACGTTTTTTTAATATCATATCATCACCTGTAATTTATCCTTAGAAAAACCTAAATAGGAACTATGATTTCTCGTAGCAATTTTTCCAGATAAAATAATTATAATCTATCTTAAGTCAATTATCTTATGGGATAATTTTCATATAAAGGATCCCAAATAAGATATAATTCCAAGATCACAGAAACGTTTCCTAGAATCATCTTGATCTTTACGTAATACCAAATAAGAAAAATATATATTTTATGAAAATGACTTTTTATCCACACCCATTAAATGAACACGCTTGGCATTAGAAAATTACACCTTATAATCTATTTCACCATTACACCTGGTATCCCATATTTTACCGTTATATATTGCCACCTTCTTACAGGGACACTTTCTCCATTTATCCCCCTATGTCATTACAGTAGCTTTCATAAGACACATGGAGAGATTCTCGAATTGAAAAAGCATAGGTATTTTTTACTAGTCTTTATATGAAATTGAAAACTATTTGCTCCCCAAAATATTAGTTATTACTCACCCCACATCTGTATTCGAATGCAATAACTGCTTTCCTGAGGCGTTTTCTCTCATGAATTTTGAAATAAAAACAACTCATTGGTAATCCCTTTGTTTAATTCCATTTAATAATGTTCCTACTTTTTTTTTATTGATAAAGAAAATTCTTTACGTGAATTCAAAGTATCAGAGGTCATGGGTAAGACAGAGAGAGAGAGAGAGAGAGAGAGAGAGAGAGAGAGAGAGAGTGTGTGTGTGTGTGTGTGTGTGTGTGTTCGCACGTTATAAAGGCTTTTCATTCCTGAGTTATTAAATTTTAGAGAGGGGTGCGGACATGGGCTTTGTCAATTTGGTATACTTGATTCATAAAATTCACGAGAGAGAGAGAGAGAGAGAGAGAGAGAGAGAGAGAGAGAGAGAGATGCTGCTTGTGTTATCTGAACTTCCTATCCTTGGTCATAAATTTTAGAGAGAGAGAGAGAGAGAGAGAGAGAGAGAGAGAGAGAGAGAGACTAGAGAGAGAGAGAGAGAGAGAGAGTCGACTTGATATTCTTGGGCCGTAAACTTAATAGAGAGAGAAACAGGTTTCGTGTTCAATCTAAACTTGAGATTCTTAGGTTCTAAAATTTTTGAGAGAGAGAGAGAGAGAGAGAGAGAGAGAGAGAGAGAGAGAGAGACAGACAGAGAGAGAGAGAGGTGGGTGGGCGGCGGGGGTTTTTCGTGTGTTATAAAAGCTCTTTATTCCTGAGTCGTGAAATTTAAGACATAGAGGGAGGGGCGGGGGCATCGGCTTTGTAAACTTTCTATTCTTTAGTCGTGAAACTCAAAGGAGAGAGAGAGAGAGAGAGAGAGAGAGAGAGAGAGAGAGAGAGAGATAGAGAGTCGACTTATGTTATCTAAACTTGTTATTCTTGGGTCGTAAAACTGGATATAGAGAGAAGCTGGTTACTTGTGCCATCTAAACGTGAGGTTATTGGGGCATAACATTTTTGAGAGAGAGAGAGAGAGAGAGAGAGAGAGAGAGAGAGAGAGAGAGAGAGATAGAGAGGGGGTGAGAGAGCCTTACCTTGTCTTATTCTATGTTTGGGTTCCCCCAGGTCTCTCAGTGTGAGGCACCTTGTATATCCATCATAGAGTTGCTTATGCATCTTCCGGTGTATTTTTCATCTTCCACTCTTGGATGGTCTAGGATGTATCTTAGGTGTTCATCGAGCTTATTCTTAAACCCATCTACGCTTACTCCTGATATGTTTCTTAGATGAGCAGGCAGCGCATTAAATAGTTGTTGCATTGTCGAAGCTGGTGCGTAGTGGAATAATGTCCTGTGTTCCTGCCTTAGTTTTCCTGGTATAGTTTTGGGCAATATTAATCTAGCTCGGCTTGCTCTTTCTGATATTTTTTTTATTTTTAGCTCCATGATGTTTTCAGTAATTCCTTCGATTTCTTTCCATGCTTGTATTATCATGTAGCCTTCTCTTCTCCTTTTTAGACTGTATAATTAAAAAAATTGCAGTCTTTCCCAGTAGTCAAGGTCCTTAACTTCTTCTATTTTAGCAGTAAAGAACCTTTGTACACTCTCTATTTGTGCGATATCCTTTTGGTAGTGTGGGTACCATATCACATTGCAGTACTCGAGTGTACTACGTACATAAGTTTTGTACAGCATAATCATGTGTTCAATTTTTCTTGTCTTAAAATGTCTGAGTAGCATTCCCATTTTTGCTTTACATTTAGCCAACAGTGTTGCTGTTGGTCGTTGTATAACATATAACTGTTTAACAATACACCAAGATCTTTAATTGTTTCTTTGTTTGTATTTGTCTCGTTATTAGGTCCCCTGTAAGCATATAGAATTCTTTTTCCGTGTCCATAGTTTATTGATTCGAATTTATCGGATTTAAATACCATCCTATTTATCTCAGCCAATTCATATATTCACTTTAGATATCATTGTAATGAATTCCTATCTTCATCACAAGTGATTTCTTTACTTATTCATGTGTCATCGGCGAAACTTCTCACTACAGAGTCTTTAACATTAAGGCCTATGTCTTTGATCATAATAACAAACAGCAGTGCAGCTAATACCGTACCCTGTGGCACGCCAGATATTACCTGAGCTTCATCTGATTTCTCATCATTTGCAACCACTATTTCTTTTCTATTTTGTAGAAATTCTTTATCCGTTTCCTATCTTTCCCTTACTATTATACTTTCTCATTTTTTTCTCTAATATATTATGGTTTACCTTGTCAAAGGCTTTTGCAAAATCTAGATATAACACATCTGCGTCTTTTTCATTTATCATATTTTTATATATGTTTTCGTAGTGTGCTATCAGTTGGGTTTGTGTACTTCTTTCCAGGCAGAAAACTGTGTTGACCTATATTAAATAAATTATTTTTATCCAAATGATTCATTATTTTCTTCTTTATTACCCTTTCATACACTTACATAATATGTGATGTTAGACTAACTGGTCTATAATTGATTGCCTCTAGTGTTGATCCACTTTTGAAAAAAAGGGGTTACATATGCTAATTTATGTTTAATATATATCTCGCCTATACCTACACTTTGTTTAGCAGTATTGCAAGCGACTTCGCGATAGTGTGAGCAGTTTATCTAATAAAATCGCTGGAACTCCATCTGGCCCGGCCACTGATCCATTTTTAATTTCGCTTATAGACTGCACAATATCTGCTTCATGCATATCTATATCCGTTATATACTCACTATTTTCTTCTCTCATTTCTGTTTCATTAATATCATTCGCAATTCTTGGCGTGAATTCACTCATATTTTTCTACTAATATGTTGCCTATTTCCTTTTTTTTATTCGTTAACCGTCCTTCCATTCATAGAGGGCCTATTTCTAACTTCTCTTTATTCATCTTTATTGCATGGGAGTAAAGGACTTTGGGGTTTTTCTTGATATTTTGAGGTGTCCTTTCTTCTAAGTTCCTTTTCTTTTCATTCTCTTATGATCGTAAAATCTTTTTTTTCGGCATTTTCTATCTTACTTTTTGTTTCCATCATTTTCCATAGATTGTTTTCCTTTTGCAAGATTTTTCTTCCACTCTAATTTTCTGAAATAAGATCCTTCTGTCTCTTGGTAAGCATGTGTGATTTTTTTTTTCAGTACGTATTTTTCAACAATTTTCTCCAGTATTTTGTACAATATATCCGTATTTACCTGTATATTACCACTTACTATTACATTTTTCCAATCTTTGTTCAATTCCTCATTTATTTATGACCATTTTATATTCTTACATATAGATTATATGTTCCATATCCTCCCCATCGTTTTGTTCTTTGTTTATCTCTGCGTTCACTTACTTTGGGATGGACTATTAATTCTATAGCATTGTTGTCTGAAATTCCCGTATTAAACACATTATTTCTTTAACAAAATTCACCTCATTCACAAATACTAAATCTAGGACATTATCCTTTCTTGTTGGAATGTGGTTTATTTGTTATATATTATGTTTTAATAGTATATCTTGAAGCTTTTTAAACTGTCTCTTATCTTCTGAGCTACTATTACTCTCTTTTTTTTATATGTATATATACAACCACTTTCTTCTATCTGTTCTTTCCAATCCACGAAAGGAAAGTTAAAATCTCCAGATAGGAGTATATTCCAGTCTTTATCAATTCTACATATATCCTCTATTTTTTCTATTATTATGTAAAACTCCTTAGTATTTGGGGTCTGTAAACTACAATATTCACAAATTTTTCATATTCAAATTCTACAGCAATCACTACACATTCTGTGTTGCTGTATTTTTCACAGACTTTTCCTTGATTTATGGCTCTTCCATATATTGCGGTTCCCCCTTGATTCCTATTTGTTCTGTCTGATCTATATGTTTGGAAACCGTTTATCTGGTCGTCACTGCCAGTCTTTTGGGAATAGCATGTTTCTCTTATATTCAATATATCTATTTTTTCAATTTGGGTTAGTTCTTCTAAGAACTCTATTTTCCTTCTAAAGTTACTCGTTACTAAACCCTGTGCATTCATCACTATTATGGTTTGCGTTTCATCCCCATTATTTAATATTGGCAATAATATGGATTCTTCTATGCTTCCTTCCTGTTCCGATATGATGTTCTTTATTTCATTTCCAGGAATTCTGCAATTAAAAAATCCAACTTTTCTATTATATTTGCTCTTTCGCCTTCATATTTGTTTTTGTCTGTATACTTGCAATTATCCCCATATTTGTACCAATCCCTGGCTTTATAGATACAAACTTTGTAGTTGGGCCCTAATTGTGCATATTTAGGTTGAAAGGCCTCATATCTTGTGGCCTTTTATTCATAGTGCGGTATATAATAGGCTTGTTTTTTTGGTTCATTATTGCTTTCCTTTTTTTTTTGTGGAGTTTTCTAACTTTCATTCATGGTTGTAGGATGCATATATCGACCTTTGTTGTTGAATTTCCATCCTTTTCCTTCTTTCAGGTTTTTGTATATTTTTGGATGGAGATCTCTGCATTCGTCTCAACATTCGTCTAAATACGCATATTTACCATATATTTCATAATTATAGCACATCTTTGGATGCTTGTAGTAGTATCTTTCGCCAAATCTGCAAGTCCCTCGTTTCAGTGAATTACAGACTATATCTTTCTTTTCTTTTTTCTTGTTCTTGCTCTTCCCTAAAAGTATGTAGGTCCGGGTAGAGTCTCTTGGGTCTCTTATTTGTTTCCATAGGATATTCTATTGCTATGTAAGTATGTTGTTGAATGGCATCATATGTTGTATCAATGATTTCCTCTGCATCCTTACACATATCCTGTTCTTTTTTCTCTTCTTTTACTTATTCTTCTTCTTCTTCTTCCAGTTCATATGTTGTATCAATGATTTCCTCTGCATTCTTACATATATCCTGTTAATTTTTCTCTTCTTCTTCTTCCTCTTCTTCTTCTTCTTCTTCTTCTCCTTCTTCTTCTTCTTCCACTATTTGCAGATTCAGTCTCGACTTAATTACATTTTCTATCCATACTAAGCATGTTTAGCAAAATACCTTTGTGTCTTTAGTACTTATTTTTTGTTGCACTTCAGAGGAATTTGGATGTGTTGGTACATGGCATACATCACATTTCCTTAATAATTGTTGCGGGTTAAGAATACTGTACCACATCTTACATGTATTGCACCATTTTCTCATTCTTTTTCCTAAAGAACATTCACCATATTGGACTTTTTATTGTTCTTAAATGGAATTTGCTGATTGATGTAAACTTTCTTTATAAGTCTCTTTATCACCTGGATCTTCTTTGGAATTTCTTCTATTATTTTGATGATGTTTTCCGCAGAGTTGCTCCAGATTGATGGATCATATTGTTTCAATATATTTTAGAATATTTTTCCGTCACACTGGTTGGAGCTATTTGTGATCTCTGTTACCAGCAGATCTAGTTCTTGTTGTGCCAACTCATGGCATTTACTCTTGCTCTTGCTGATTGTAGCAAAATCCCCCCAAGCCTTGTTTGTGTTAGAGGCTGCCATCTTGTTTATATTTTTAGTATTTCACAAGATAACTATCCTATGCCGACGTTTCATCCCACTCTTCCGATCTCAAACTAATCACCGACTATTCACGAAAACTTGCATCTATATTGCTCTCGATAGCCTTTTGTTATTCGCGTTGAATCACCTGATTTTCTTGGATCACAAAATGGGACTCACTAGCATACAGTAACACTCACTCAGAGAGAGAGAGAGAGAGAGAGAGAAGTTGCGTGAGTATCTAACCTTAAATTCATGCAAAGGAAAACTTAAGAGAGAGAGAGAGAGAGAGAGAGAGAGAGAGAGAGAGAGAGTGTGTGTGTGTGTGTGTGTGTTCGCACGTTATAAAGGCTTCTCATTCCTGAGTTATTAAATTTTAGAGAGGGGTGCGGACATGGGCTTTGTCAATTTGGTATACTTGATTCATAAAATTCACGAGAGAGAGAGAGAGAGAGAGAGAGAGAGAGAGAGAGAGAGAGAGAGATACTGCTTGTGTTATCTGAACTTCCTATCCTTGGTCATAAATTTTAGAGAGAGAGAGAGAGAGAGAGAGAGAGAGAGAGAGAGAGAGACTAGAGAGAGAGAGAGAGAGAGAGAGTCGACTTGATATTCTTGGGCCGTAAACTTAATAGAGAGAGAAACAGGTTTCGTGTTCAATCTAAACTTGAGATTCTTAGGTTCTAAAATTTTTGAGAGAGAGAGAGAGAGAGAGAGAGAGAGAGAGAGAGAGAGAGAGAGAGAGAGAGAGAGAGAGAGAGACAGAGAGAGAGAGAGAGGTGGGTGGGCGGCGGGGGTTTTTCGTGTGTTATAAAAGCTCTTTATTCCTGAGTCGTGAAATTTAAGACATAGAGGGAGGGGCGGGGGCATCGGCTTTGTAAACTTTCTATTCTTTAGTCGTGAAACTCAAAGAGAGAGAGAGAGAGAGAGAGAGAGAGAGAGAGAGAGAGAGAGAGAGAGACAGAGTCGACTTATGTTATCTAAACTTGTTATTTTTGGGTCGTAAAACTGGATATAGAGAGAAGCTGGTTACTTGTGCCATCTAAACGTGAGGTTATTGGGGCATAACATTTTTGAGAGAGAGAGAGAGAGAGAGAGAGAGAGAGAGAGAGAGAGAGAGATAGAGAGGGGGTGAGAGAGCCTTACCTTGTCTTATTCTATGTTTGGGTTCCCCCAGGTCTCTCAGTGTGAGGCACCTTGTATATCCATCATAGAGTTGCTTATGCATCTTCCGGTGTATTTTTCATCTTCCACTCTTGGATGGTCTAGGATGTATCTTAGGTGTTCATCGAGCTTATTCTTAAACCCATCTACGCTTACTCCTGATATGTTTCTTAGATGAGCAGGCAGCGCATTAAATAGTTGTTGCATTGTCGAAGCTGGTGCGTAGTGGAATAATGTCCTGTGTTCCTGCCTTAGTTTTCCTGGTATAGTTTTGGGCAATATTAATCTAGCTCGGCTTGCTCTTTCTGATATTTTTTTTATTTTTAGCTCCATGATGTTTTCAGTAATTCCTTCGATTTCTTTCCATGCTTGTATTATCATGTAGCCTTCTCTTCTCCTTTTTAGACTGTATAATTAAAAAAATTGCAGTCTTTCCCAGTAGTCAAGGTCCTTAACTTCTTCTATTTTAGCAGTAAAGAACCTTTGTACACTCTCTATTTGTGCGATATCCTTTTGGTAGTGTGGGTACCATATCACATTGCAGTACTCGAGTGTACTACGTACATAAGTTTTGTACAGCATAATCATGTGTTCAATTTTTCTTGTCTTAAAATGTCTGAGTAGCATTCCCATTTTTGCTTTACATTTAGCCAACAGTGTTGCTGTTGGTCGTTGTATAACATATAACTGTTTTAACAATACACCAAGATCTTTAATTGTTTCTTTGTTTGTATTTGTCTCGTTATTAGGTCCCCTGTAAGCATATAGAATTCTTTTTCCGTGTCCATAGTTTATTGATTCGAATTTATCGGATTTAAATACCATCCTATTTATCTCAGCCAATTCATATATTCACTTTAGATATCATTGTAATGAATTCCTATCTTCATCACAAGTGATTTCTTTACTTATTCATGTGTCATCGGCGAAACTTCTCACTACAGAGTCTTTAACATTAAGGCCTATGTCTTTGATCATAATAACAAACAGCAGTGCAGCTAATACCGTACCCTGTGGCACGCCAGATATTACCTGAGCTTCATCTGATTTCTCATCATTTGCAACCACTATTTCTTTTCTATTTTGTAGAAATTCTTTATCCGTTTCCTATCTTTCCCTTACTATTATACTTTCTCATTTTTTTCTCTAATATATTATGGTTTACCTTGTCAAAGGCTTTTGCAAAATCTAGATATAACACATCTGCGTCTTTTTCATTTATCATATTTTTATATATGTTTTCGTAGTGTGCTATCAGTTGGGTTTGTGTACTTCTTTCCATGCAGAAAACTGTGTTGACCTATATTAAATAAATTATTTTTATCCAAATGATTCATTATTTTCTTCTTTATTACCCTTTCATACACTTACATAATATGTGATGTTAGACTAACTGGTCTATAATTGATTGCCTCTAGTGTTGATCCACTTTTGAAAAAAAGGGGTTACATATGCTAATTTATGTTTAATATATATCTCGCCTATACCTACACTTTGTTTAGCAGTATTGCAAGCGACTTCGCGATAGTGTGAGCAGTTTTTCTAATAAAATCGCTGGAACTCCATCTGGCCCGGCCACTGATCCATTTTTAATTTCGCTTATAGACTGCACAATATCTGCTTCATGCATATCTATATCCGTTATATACTCACTATTTTCTTCTCTCATTTCTGTTTCATTAATATCATTCGCAATTCTTGGCGTGAATTCACTCATATTTTTCTACTAATATGTTGCCTATTTCCTTTTTTTTATTCGTTAACCGTCCTTCCATTCGTAGAGGGCCTATTTCTAACTTCTCTTTATTCATCTTTATTGCATGGGAGTAAAGGACTTTGGGGTTTTTCTTGATATTTTGAGGTGTCCTTTCTTTTAAGTTCCTTTTCTTTTCATTCTCTTATGATCGTAAAATCTTTTTTTTCGGCATTTTCTATCTTACTTTTTGTTTCCATCATTTTCCATAGATTGTTTTCCTTTTGCAAGATTTTTCTTCCACTCTAATTTTCTGAAATAAGATCCTTCTGTCTCTTGGTAAGCATGTGTGATTTTTTTTTTCAGTACGTATTTTTCAACAATTTTCTCCAGTATTTTGTACAATATATCCGTATTTACCTGTATATTACCACTTACTATTACATTTTTCCAATCTTTGTTCAATTCCTCATTTATTTCTGACCATTTTATATTCTTACATATAGATTATATGTTCCATATCCTCCCCATCGTTTTGTTCTTTGTTTATCTCTGCGTTCACTTACTTTGGGATGGACTATTAATTCTATAGCATTGTTGTCTGAAATTCCCGTATTATACACATTATTTCTTTAACAAAATTCACCTCATTCACAAATACTAAATCTAGGACATTATCCTTTCTTGTTGGAATGTGGTTTATTTGTTATATATTGTTTTAATAGTATATCTTGAAGCTTTTTAAACTGTCTCTTATCTTCTGAGCTACTATTACTCTCTTTTTTTATATGTATATATACAACCACTTTCTTCTATCTGTTCTTTCCAATCCACGAAAGGAAAGTTAAAATCTCCAGATAGGAGTATATTCCAGTCTTTATCAATTCTACATATATCCTCTATTTTTTCTATTATTATGTAAAACTCCTTAGTATTTGGGGTCTATAAACTACAATATTCACTAATTTTTCATATTCAAATTCTACAGCAATCAATACACATTCTGTGTTGCTGTATTTTTCACAGACTTTTCCTTGATTTATGGCTCTTCCATATATTGCGGTTCCCCCTTGATTCCTATTTGTTCTGTCTGATCTATATGTTTGGAAACCGTTTATCTGGACGTCACTGCCAGTCTTTTGGGAATAGCATGTTTCTCTTATATTCAATATATCTATTTTTTCAATTTGGGTTAGTTCTTCTAAGAACTCTATTTTCCTTCTAAAGTTACTCGTTACTAAACCCTGTGCATTCATCACTATTATGGTTTGCGTTTCATCCCCATTATTTAATATTGGCAATAATATGGATTCTTCTATGCTTCCTTCCTGTTCCGATATGATGTTCTTTATTTCATTTCCAGGAATTCTGCAATTAAAAAATCCAACTTTTCTATTTTATTTGCTTTTTCGCCTTCATATTTGTTTTTGTCTGTATACTTGCAATTATCCCCATATTTGTACCAATCCCTGGCTTTATAGATACAAACTTTGTAGTTGGGCCCTAATTGTGCATATTTAGGTTGAAAGGCCTCATATCTTGTGGCCTTTTATTCATAGTGCGGTATATAATAGGCTTGTTTTTTTGGTTCATTATTGCTTTCCTTTTTTTTTTGTGGAGTTTTCTAACTTTCATTCATGGTTGTAGGATGCATATATCGACCTTTGTTGTTGAATTTCCATCCTTTTCCTTCTTTCAGGTTTTTGTATATTTTTGGATGGAGATCTCTGCATTCGTCTCAACATTCGTCTAAATACGCATATTTACCATATATTTCATAATTATAGCACATCTTTGGATGCTTGTAGTAGTATCTTTCGCCAAATCTGCAAGTCCCTCGTTTCAGTGAATTACAGACTATATCTTTCTTTTCTTTTTTCTTGTTCTTGCTCTTCCCTAAAAGTATGTAGGTCCGGGTAGAGTCTCTTGGGTCTCTTATTTGTTTCCATAGGATATTCTATTGCTATGTAAGTATGTTGTTGAATGGCATCATATGTTGTATCAATGATTTCCTCTGCATCCTTACACATATCCTGTTCTTTTTTCTCTTCTTTTACTTATTCTTCTTCTTCTTCTTCCAGTTCATATGTTGTATCAATGATTTCCTCTGCATTCTTACATATATCCTGTTAATTTTTCTCTTCTTCTTCTTCCTCTTCTTCTTCTTCTTCTTCTTCTCCTTCTTCTTCTTCTTCCACTATTTGCAGATTCAGTCTCGACTTAATTACATTTTCTATCCATACTAAGCATGTTTAGCAAAATACCTTTGTGTCTTTAGTACTTATTTTTTGTTGCACTTCAGAGGAATTTGGATGTGTTGGTACATGGCATACATCACATTTCCTTAATAATTGTTGCGGGTTAAGAATACTGTACCACATCTTACATGTATTGCACCATTTTCTCATTCTTTTTCCTAAAGAACATTCACCATATTGGACTTTTTATTGTTCTTAAATGGAATTTGCTGATTGATGTAAACTTTCTTTATAAGTCTCTTTATCACCTGGATCTTCTTTGGAATTTCTTCTATTATTTTGATGATGTTTTCCGCAGAGTTGCTCCAGATTGATGGATCATATTGTTTCAATATATTTTAGAATATTTTTCCGTCACACTGGTTGGAGCTATTTGTGATCTCTGTTACCAGCAGATCTAGTTCTTGTTGTGCCAACTCATGGCATTTACTCTTGCTCTTGCTGATTGTAGCAAAATCCCCCCAAGCCTTGTTTGTGTTAGAGGCTGCCATCTTGTTTATATTTTTAGTATTTCACAAGATAACTATCCTATGCCGACGTTTCATCCCACTCTTCCGATCTCAAACTAATCACCGACTATTCACGAAAACTTGCATCTATATTGCTCTCGATAGCCTTTTGTTATTCGCGTTGAATCACCTGATTTTCTTGGATCACAAAATGGGACTCACTAGCATACAGTAACACTCACTCAGAGAGAGAGAGAGAGAGAGAGAGAGAAGTTGCGTGAGTATCTAACCTTAAATTCATGCAAAGGAAAACGTAAGAGAGAGAGAGAGAGAGAGAGAGAGAGAGAGAGAGAGAGAGAGAGAGAGAGTGTTTAGTCTAATCTTTCCATTACTGTTCTGGATCGTAAAATCTGACATCGTAAAAGATCACAACTTAAGACTTCGATAACGTACAGCCTTTTTGACCTGCTATATTATAGCAATAAAGATAAGTTACGTCATAGCCAGGATTTTTGGATTCTCTTCCATTTTGCCTCTTCAGTTCCTACATTTGAATAGAGCGTTTATTGTTTATACGGTAATAACTGTTTTTCATTCCTCACTAAATCAAATATATTCGTTTATAATGCTGGGATTTTTTTTTGGTCTAATGGTAGATGATCAATTCTATTAATTTATATATCTTTTTATTATTATCAATAATAGCACAATTATATAATCATATGTTGCATAAACCTGACTCAGTCAGTTCTCCATCTTAAAATTAATAGCTGTAATCATTAGCCTTTTTCTTATATAGTCCTTGGCAATGAGATATCTAACGACTTGCGTGGATATGATTACTATCTATAGAGGTGCAAATTAGAAAAAGAAATAATGAATAATTTTTAAGAAAATGTCTCACAATTAAAACAATGATAATCTTGTGCCGCTATCTTAAAATCCACTAGATGAAATATGAATAAAAATAACTTTTATTTTGTCTAGTAGATTTTGTTGTTCAATGACAGTACTAAACACCTGCAATGGTTGCACTAATTAGACGTCCATCAAATGAGAAAAAATATAGCATTATATTAAAAAAAACTTTTACAAAATGTGAAAAAATATAGAAACATCTATGTATTCAGAATAAATGCATACAGTAGTCAAATCCCTCGATTTAGAATAATCCAAGACCATATCAAAATTGATATATAGTAATATATCATAATATAATCCATAATTTTTTAATCAATCGAAATGAAGGTAAAATAATAATCGAAATATACAGTCATATAAAAGAAACAAGTCTAAGTCCAATTTCATAAGGTATTACAAAATAACTTAAATAATAATTAATTATCTGTTACTTAAGGTAAATCCAAACAAGTAATAATGCCAGGTCTTATTCCAAAATATATGTCAATAAATTAAATTAGACTTTGCAAACAGCGAGACAACTTAACAGAAATCGATCATTGGTGTATAATGTAGGTTTCAAATTTCTAATCTTTGAATAGTTTAGATCATTCAAAAACAGGGATTTTAGGATATTTCTGTTGGAGATATAGTTGTCTTATTCATCTTGACGTTTGTCCCTCTTAAATTTCTAGTGTAGCATGTGGCCGGAACAACATATCCATCTTTCACAGAGTTGGGGAAGCACTTGATCAGTGGTGTGAGACAGCTTCATGTTCCCGGTATTATCAAAACAGAATTTTGTGAGAATAAAAACATTTTCCTTATTTTCAGACTTGAGAACTTTCTTGAACGAATAAACAATAATGAAATTCACAATATTTTCACTATTTTAGTTGATATAGCCTATATAGACTTGCATTCTAATCCAAGAACAATGTGAAATAAATCTACACATATCGGTCTTGTATACGTAAACTAAAGTATATGTTAATTAAAAAAAAAAAAACTTTCAAAACAGAAATGTTAAAAACTATGTCTGCATTATTGTTCATACAAATTAGCCATATCTAGGGCTAATATGAGCAGTATCTGGGAGATCGAATTTTATTAATGTTTTACCTTATAGACCTATCTTCAAATCTATATAAGTATCAGAGGAAAATTACGCTTGAGTTGTTCATTAGTGTTTTATTACGTAAACCAAAAAAGAACGATTAGTACACTGTTTTAGAGCATCATTGTAGGTTAAAGTGTGTAGGAAAGCTGCTTGTTACATTGACTTTTTTTTTTTTTTTTTTTATGAAGTGGAGAAATTCATAAGATAAAGCACATATTGAAAACCAGGTATATCGATTCTTACAAAGTTTTACCTCTGGCAAACGTAGAATAAAAACTTGAATACATGGGATATGATTACTAGTTACGGTTAGTGCAATATGGAATTTCTAGCCGAATTGAAAACACAATTTAGCTGATCCTATTAGTCAGCTTGACTCTCGTTAAAGTACATTTAATAATGTTTGGACGTCATCTTTATCAAACCACTTTTATTATAATTTTTTTTGGATAATCTCTTCAGTAAGATACCTGCCTTTCCCTGGCTTACGGGATTCGGGCTTCTTACTTAGTTACTTATCTTCCATTACAGAAAACATTGAATCCGGTCCCATATGCAAAACTATTCTAGCTTTACATTCAGTTATCACTACTTTCTAGTGTTTGAGACAATCACATTATATACTTTTAAGCGGCCTAAAGCTCCGACAGTAATCTTGAATTTTTTAATTTTTTCCACTGGTTATTTGTAGTCAAAGGTCAGAGATTATTAATTACAAAATTATGAGTGAAAAGCAAAAGGTTTTGTAAAATGAGAAACATCTTATTTTATTACATATAAACCGCAGATGATTTATCAATTCTAAATACGGAAACTAACACTATTTAACGCTATGTGAATCCTACAATTTCGATTGGTATACTTAAAGTATATCTAGTAAATAAGCCGATTATTCTTATGATTAATTTCCTATGAATTTGAATAACGCATTTTAAGATATCTGTTGCATCGTAAGTTCTTAACTTTTTTTTTTAATCTAGTGTTTAAAAAGTAAAATATCAGTCTTCTTACACGACTCCTTTTCCTTTTCTCTTTTCATTTTTGTCTCTTTATATCTGTAGTAATTTCCACCTAAACCTGGATCGTTTTCCTTCAAGAGGATCCGGTTCACCTGTCTCATTTCAATTCATTCTCAAATCGTTTCCTTATACCGTAAAAGGTTTGCTGACCGAAAAAGGGAAATGCCATCTAATTCAGTCCTTGCATTCCATTTGTATTATTTTTCCTTATTTATTTTTCAACGATTACTCAGAGCAACATAACTGAATTCTCTATGCGAATAGTGCTGCAGATTCTATTCTAAGAAATTCTATATAATTTAGTTGTTATTTTCCTTGTCGCTGTGCAGGTGATCTTTCCATTTTGTGTGTTACCACTCGATCTTCTTCTCTTTTATTTGGCTGTTTTTCGAATTTTCTTTTCCTTCTTTCTTTATGTTCTCTCTGTCTTGTTCTTCTCTTTCTATTATGTTTTTCGCATTTTCTTTTCTTTTCTTCTTTGTGTTTCCTCAGTCTGTTCTTCTCTTTTTCTTTGGCTAATTTTGGGATTTTCTCTTCTTTTCTTCTCTGTGTTACCTCTCATTCTTCTTCTCTTTCTATTTGGTCTATTTTTTTTTCTTCTTTTCTATGGGTAAATAGTTAGTTAGTGTGTTGCTCGGGGGTGTTCTATCCGCCTAAGCACTCAGTGGAATTAAGAAGGGCCATTAGCGGCCAAGTACTCAGCACTTGGTTTGCTTAATGACGTCGTATAACGCTTGTGTTCCAGGCTCCATCATGAAGAACTTTATTTAATTGGCTGGTTATTGAAATTCTTATTTACATATTCAGTGATGCTCCGATTATATAATTGACGTTCAGTCATCCGTAATGAGCACGAAGTTTCACAGCGAGAACAAATAATGGTTTATAATTACATTTTTTTAATTGTAAAAATAGTATTATTCATACTTGTTTGTCAAAAGTTAAATTTAAATACTATGGATTTTATTAGAAAGCGTATTACTTTTCAGTGATATCTTGGTGCTGCATTTCCTTATTCCTTTTCATGTTTTCACATAGGATTTTCCTAAACAGTTCTCCTAGAAAATTAGTTACCGAAAACATTTAACGCAATTCGTTTTTCAATGTTTCCTTCCTGTACAGCAGCTTTTCAAATATCTTGGAAGGAATAATATCTTACTTCACTGACATTTAGCCTAAAAATTATTCATTCCATGGAGCAGCTTCTTTTTCCCGGAATAAAAAGTTTCTGCAATGCATAAAACGATCGTAATAATGTAATATTACAGGAATTTTAGACGCAATGTGAAATTTATTACCTACCTCGGACGATCGCATAAACAACCAAGCATAATCAACCCAGACGGTTCTATTGTTTATCTTTTTAGTCACACGTTATTGCTATAGAACCCAGAGAGATGTTATGGAATAATTAATAGCACCTTCGGATTGAAATGAATCAAAGTGCATAGCATATGACATATCTTCGAGAAAAGGTGAAATGGAGTAAATATGGAATATTTAACGCAATTGCAGAGGTACAAGTTTCAAAGACTGCAAGAAACTAATGAGTACAATAGTGGCAGAAAAATACCCAGTATTTTACTGTCTGATGTGTATATATACTTAATGAATTAACTCTCTGAAAACTATATAATTAACTGCCTCCAACACCTAAGTATATCTATTTCAAAAGACAGGAAAACTGATAAAAAAATCCTCACAAATCTAGACTAGTGCCATTCAAAATCAATTTAACTTACTCAATATGTGCTTTTATATTATAAAGTAAAAAGGAATATAGAAACAAATTATCATAAAAAAAATCCTGGATTTTGACGACATGAAGTTCAATTGCATGAAAGTGGGAGAATAATTGTGGCAAACCGAAGTCACAAGGGGAATTTTGGATATAGGCTATATGTTATACATAAAAAGATTAAATTTTTGTTCTATCATTGTTTTAATTTTATAAAAAATTCCTCTCAGTTTGATTGCCCCCCCCCCCCCTCTCTCTCTCTCTCTCTCTCTCTCTCTCTCTCTCTCTCTCTCTCTCTTCTGTCAATTGTCTCAAGTTTTAATTATCTATTATATGTTCAATTTAGATCATATTCAAAAATATATAACTTTCATTTCTGTTATATTTCTGAGGTTGGTTTAGTTAGAGTAGTTGTTAGAATTAGTTTAAAGGAGTCCACAACAGTTTCTCTACCTTACTTTGATTATTTTTTCATAGTTATGAATGAAATTAAGTTAAGATTGCTGTCGATATCTAATCCTGCCTTAAGTAGGGATTGCAAGGAATAAATGCTCAGGCAAATATTCTGGTGAATTCGCTTATTTCAGTGCCTTTTCATATGCTGTACTAGTGTGCACAACCCGTCATAAATATCGAGGGTATATATGTATATATATATGTATATATATATATATATATATATAGATATATATTATATATATATATATATATATCTATCTATATATATATATATATATATATATACATATATATATATATATATATATATATTTGTAAATAGTTATATAAATATAAATATATATATATATATATATATATTTGTAAATAGTTATATAAATATATATATATATATAAATATATATATATATATATATATATGTGTGTGTGTGTGTATATTTACATCTGTAAATAATCATATATATATGTATATATAAATATATATATATATATATATATATGTATATATATATATATATATATATACACACATATATATATATATATATATATACATATATATATATATATATATATATATACAGAGACATTTCCTCTTTATTATATAAAAGAGATGATGATAAACTGTAATGGTTTCTTGTTGGTCATTCGAATAGTGGGAGTTTGTATGTTGATTTTTTTTTCATTATCCATACACATCCATGGATATAATTATGGATTTTCCCCTGTGTGGTTATAAGTATGAATAGTTCGTCAACTCAGTGATAAATATATTAAAGAAAAAAAAAAACGCTCGTTTTTGAGACATTGGCACACTCTTTGATAAACGTTAAATTCAATAGCTCAAAAATATATTCAATAGGCAGACTTTTCGAGTTTGTGTATTTTGGCTTCTACAGTATGAGTAAGTCTCATTACCTTTACCTTGACTGTTCAGTCATATTCCAGTACTTGTACGTTAACAGTAGTTGCGATGAACAATGCAAACCATCTTAATATGCCCGTATACATGATTTGGAACAGCCAGCAAAAAAAGAGAAAAAAAAGAAAACATCAGCAAATACGATGGGACAGCTTTCTCGGAATAAGAAAAGACATTGAAAAAGAATAACCTGCAGATGTGTTACTCCTACAAAGGAGTGACATTAATGATCTCTTGTTGTCCCAACTTGATGCCATCATTAATTTTGAAAAGTAGGGTATGTGTCTAGGTAAGGAACAGGAACTGATGACCTACATGACGGATACATTTACACTTTCATTGGGGAGTTCCTCGAAGTTGACTCTGTCGGCCAAAATATAATACATGTTGGAAACGTCTGCATTAACATTGATCTTAGAGTGACACATTCCTGTATTTCACCGAGATATGAAATTAAACCCCCGAATGAAAAGAATGAAGCTGATCATAATGAAAAGGGGTTTTATCGGTCCCTTGTATTTTTCATTACCTCGTGCATTATATACGGAGCAAAAGCATTAAAGTTCTATAGAGATTCAATCAGATTACATTTTACATCCAGCACGAAGGCGTTAGAATTCTCAATAATTAATGAAAGGACGCATCAAAGAGATAGATAGTTGGAAGCGTCTTAACATGAGAAAAACAGCGTTAATACAACAGGAAGAGAAGGAAACATATCGGTAAATGAATGTATAACACTAACAATTCTGTACCAGTCAGTTCAATTTTTGTTCTATCTTTAATAGGGCAATGGTTGCAGAGTATTCAGAAGGGAGACCTATGTGCCCCTAATTACTTAATTACCTTACTGATAGGAACTGTGATTTTTTTTTTATTTATTTATTTATTTTTTTTTTTTATTTTTCTTTTATTTTTTTTTTTTTTTTTGAGCAGCGAGCAGTGCTCGAATCTCTGACAAATCATGAGTCAAAAACGTTATCCACAATGCTCTAAAACACAACTTTCACCAAATGCAGCGAAATAAGATTTACTAGTTACAGGAATCTCAACATTGTATGTATTTGTTGCTTGAAGTAATCAACGCAACGGCATTCAAAGATTAAAATTACTAAATAATCCAAAATACGAATACAGTAATTAGAATCTGTTATAGTTTCTTCAGTGCGTCGTTAAACATGGAATGCATTTTCCATTTAGGCGAGATTCAATGAATATTAAAGGCGAGAAGTGTCAACACCGGAAATTTCACGACATTTAGGATGGGCAGAGAAATAGCATACGTAATTAAATGAACGAATTTGCCACAATTGTTCACATGCATTTACGAGAGAGCTGAACAATTTAGATATGGAACGTTGCTCCCCTGAAAACAATGAACAGTTAATCAAATATCGTAGTAATGAGGAATGTGTTTCGAGTGCTACACTCCTAATACCAATTCTCATAACCAGTATTTCCTTCCTTATTTCGCGATTGAAGAATGACAAAATAGAGGATTACTGCAAGGACTTCTTGTTGCCAACTTTAATGTGACTGAAAACGGTCATTGAAAAACTATTTCCGTAGACGATAACATTCCCTGTCCTACAAAATAAGATAAGTCAAGTAGATGTCAGACTTTTTCTCATCATTGGTCAATAAGCTCTCTCTCTCTCTCTCTCTCTCTCTCTCTCTCTCTCTCTCTCTTTCTCTCTCTCTCTCTCTCTCTCTCTCTCTCTCTCTCTCTCTCTCAATAATGCACATCATGCATTGGCCATGTAAGAAGTATTAAGATTGAGTTTACACCACCATTACATAAAGTAATGGTGGTGGTAGTTTTTGTAAGAAATGACACAATCACGCCTATCATTTGGATTTTTGTTACCCCCAATTGCATCCAAAGTTTAAGTTGTATAAATCATTTACGAAAACACGAGGAATTGGAATATATTAGGATAAGCAAAAATAGATCTAGAAGAATAACTACTTTATATCAAATGCCATTTCATTCTGCGAACACTAATTTCATCTATAGCTATCTTTCCAAAAATATCCCAGGAATCGTGTATTTGAAGAATTGGGGAAATATTTAATTGTAGAAGAGACTCGATCACTAATCGTTTATCTTGGCACTGAATAGCCATTGTTTAGATAACTTATGAAAGAAAATATTTCATAACAGACGAAATAGTTCAATAAAATGCTTTGCCATGAAACACTACAGTAGGTGTGTTTGGAGATGCAATAAAACTAATGTTTTTAAAACAAGGAAAGGCAAAAGTTTTTCTGAAGCTGAAATATCCCTTGTGCAGATTGAAATCAATCATATCTCTGATTTTTTCTTACTAATTACATGGTTTTGACTATTAGAGAAATATTAAATTTAATTATCATTCCTGTTGTATGTGTTCTGTTTTCTTTCGATTTACTCCATGAATTAAATAACCAGTGTTACTTCCAGAAAAATCTCCCATAATCCTGATAATCTTTATCCATTCCAAAAGCTTTCCCCTATTTACGATTAATCCTATCCTGCCATTCCCTCTCCGTACATTAAACATGTCTTGGAACAGAACCCTTCATTACCTGTTTATTTTTCCCTAATTATTTTTTTTTTTTTTTTTTTTTTTTTTTTTTTTTTTTTTTTTTAGTAATCACAGCAGTGAGTTCTTCAACCTCTTTCTCAAAAGATGGTTCCCTCCCGGTAATATCATTTACCCAAATATTCGTCCCTTTTTAATTCCGGGAAATTCTTCATATCAGATTGTCTGAGATAATCGTACATTTAGTTCTTGAGCATCTACTACTCTTCATTTAATCATTTAACTATTTAATATTTTGATCAAAATTATTGCTGCTGCAGATTTTTTTTTTTTTTTTGTATTAAGTTATAGTAATCTATGCTGTACCAGTCATAATTTTTTTACTATAGATTTTATAGAATTCAATGTTTTCGTTGGCTCCCATTTCTTGGTTCTTATAATTTAGATTTTCATTGCAGATATGTTGAATTGAGGGGATTGATGGCTGACTTAACACTTTTCTTAATTTTGTTCCTAATTTTTCTTCTTTTTTTTTTCTTTTTAATACAAAAGTTAATTTGTGAGGACCTAGTAGTGAGTGTCTTGGTATTTTAGAAGGTACTGAAAGCAAAATATGTAAGATTTTATCAAAGAGTTAGAGTAAAACTAGAAAGAAGAAAAAGGTTTTATTATATTGATAGCGAGGTTAATGAACCTTCTGATACTCCTTATGATAGAGATTTATTTGTTTATGTTCGTTTGTAAATAAGTAGGACATTCAAGTTTAATTTTACTGTATTGAGAGTCGGTGATAAGATAGTTGGTTCAGGTAAATACCAATCTTTAATAGTGTTTAAGATTCTTACTATTAAAAAAGAAAAAAAAAAAAACCCTACTATTTAAAACAAAAAAATGGTGCCTTCACTTTGAGCAAAGGGGAATCGAATTGTAGTACAGTTTGAAATATTACTGATAAGGTGGAGAATCAGTAACTTA
>NC_090731.1:123050420-123055420 GCF_036898095.1 Palaemon carinicauda
CTCTCAGATTTAAGAAAATTTATAAAACAATTTCTCTTCATAATTCCTGTACTGGTTACTTCTATCGGCACTGTGTACAACGTAAACCGGCACTAATCTATCTGTATAATTCCACACCTGGGATTTTGAACAAAGCTAGTATCACCATGGTAACACTTATTCAAAGGAGGTCACACCCTAAGAGGGATGACCCCTTCTCCCTTTAATTGACAGTCCCAGTAAATTAGCTGTTCATCGTAGAATTAGACAGCAGGTTACTCTACCAGACGTCAACACATACTGCTTCAGATCACGGACTTGCTTAGCATAGTGTTTGTAAAACACTCTGGATGACTCTCACCCAGTATATGTGCGAGGACATTTGAAGTCCCAAACCATTGACTTTTTATAACAGTAATTAGGGGGCAGGTTTAATACACTACCTGCCGCCACTACATAGTGTTTCAGTACATGCACCTCTTTTGCATAGTATGTGTAAAACACTCTGGATGATTTCCATCCAGTTTATGAACGAAGGCGCTCAAAGTCCATACACTGAATGAAGTTCAGTGATGAAACAATCTTTCTCGGATCATGACCTGCCGGAGTACTGTCAGGATCCGTTCTACGAATAAAGTAGGTGAGCTTCGCCCGTAGTTGTTTCAGAGATAGATTTGACCCAGAAGTTTCTCCTTTAAAGAGCTGTCCTCCCCTGAAGTCTGAAGTTCTACGAAGATAGACCTTTAGACACTCTATAGGACATAGAGAGACATCTTCCTTCAGAGGGCAGATTCTCCAGGGACCCCACCTCTTAGTGGGTAGCTCGTTTTTAGCGAGAAAGGATGGATCAGGAAAGAGATTCAGTTCTTCCACTTCTGTGAACTGAATGTGGCCCTCATCTCTTGATAAGGCCACTATTTCAATAACTCTAGCCCCAGAGGCTATAGCGAGCAGAAAAATAACCTTTTGGGTTAGATCTTTGAGAGAACAATCTCCAGTGTTTACAGATGAGGCATAATGTAGGACCTTGTCCAAAGACCAAGAGATGGGCGTTGGTGGTACTGGGGGCCTAAGCCTTGCACATGCCTTCGGAATCTTATTAAAGATTTCATTCGCCAGATTCACTTGAAATGCATATAGAAGAGGTCTAGTTAAAGCTGACTTGCACGTATTTGTCGTGTTGGCCGCCAGACCTTGACTATGAAAGTGGACAAAGAAGGACAGACAGAAGTTCATTGAAATTTCTTTCGGTCCTTTTGCTTTCACAAACGCAACCCACTTTTTCCAGGAAGACTCATATTGTCTTCTAGTTGACTTAGCCTTGTATTTTTCTAAGAATATTATATTGCCTTCTGAGATCCCAAATCTTTTTCTAACCGCTAGGGTAAAAAAATCATGAAATGAAAGGTTTGTGTTCTCTGTGATAAAACAAAGGCAGTTAATTTCTGAACCTTCTGAAATAGACCTAGCTTCAGAACTAGGACCAGCCTCATCTTCACTTCCTTCATTAAGGAGGACAGATTGCTCTTGGGTTATCCGGGAGCCAAAAGAGCTACTCCCCCTTAGAAGTATCTGAGCCTGTTGAGGACCTTCACCAGGTGATTGGATGGGATGAACAGGCATACCTGAGTCCATCCCTTCCATACCAGAGACATGTCGTCTATCAACCCTACTAGAGGATCATAGTATAGGGCTACATATCGAGGTAGTTTCTTGAAGACGTTTGTGATGGAAAGGTCGATCTGCAGTTTCGGGACTTGTTCCTGTCTGGGAGGAAATAGGTCTGCGTCCAT
Organism: Palaemon carinicauda; assembly: GCF_036898095.1. NCBI lineage: Eukaryota > Metazoa > Arthropoda > Malacostraca > Decapoda > Palaemonidae > Palaemon > Palaemon carinicauda. Next base: position 123,052,193 of record NC_090731.1, read on the forward strand.
GGACCATTCCAACTCTATCGGCTTGAATCGAAATAGAGCATCCACTGTCACATTGTGGATCAATTGTCTATGAACTGCTGAAAGGTGCCATCCTTTAAGAAAGGGATGGTTAACTTCACCTAGACTGTATTAGACGTTCTTTAGCATTATCAATTGTGACGTCTCATTATCGCTTCGGTGTCCCAGATCAGTTGCAAGAAGTCTGATCTGTGTGGAGGGAGCATCCCCACTCATAATAGGACCAGCAGAGTCTTGGGACTTTCATTCTATAATTTTTGTTAGAGAAGCGATTAAAGAGGGACCAATATCGGTCTTTTTTTTTTATCTCTTCAAGCGTTTCATGCGTATATTCTCCAGGCTCTTAACGCATCTTTACGCCATGCTCTTAGCACTAGGTCTGTCACTATTGCGAACTGGGGAGAGTTTAGCGCTTCTCCCTGTTAGCGTCTTGGAAACCTGATTGAAAACCTGACAGACCTCGCAACCTCCTTTTATATTCCCAAGGGATAGGAGAGTTGATGTGACCGCGGGCTTCAATGGTTTTTCAGCCATTGAAACCCTGGAGCTGGAGAGAGTCGAGACTTCTAGAAGCTTATCTTGCATCCGTGATGTCCCGGGGTACCGAGTCATTTTTTTTTATGCACATCAAACAGCCACTTCGGGTGCCGCCCACCCCAGCCTTTCGTCCAGGTATATTAATGCCTGATCCATTTTTAAGCTTGGTTTTAACGTGACTAAGTCTGCCAATCCTATTAAGATATTTAGGACTGTGTCTAGTCTGACACATGTCTTTCCTAGGATTTATGTTATTATCTGTAACTTGAATTCTAGATAGGAGGGAAGGGGGGTGATAGACTGGAAGTTGCCACAGGACACCTTTCAGGTCTGATAAGACTACAAACACCCCTATTTGGAACAAGGTCCATATGTTCGGAAGGATTAACATTCTGAACTTGCTGTTTTCTATGAACTTGTTGAGTGGCGACACGTTCACAATGACTCAGAGATTTCTTGAGTCCTTCTTGTGAACACAAAACAGCCGTCCCTGAAAGTCGATGGACTACAGTTTTCTTACCAACTGTATGCTCTAGAGCTCTTAGGTATACTCCTCCAGGAGGGTTTTGGATTGTAGGAGAAGGTAAGGAAATTATGGCGGAGACATTTCTGTTTCCCATCAGAGTCCCATCATGAATAGTCCTTGGACCCAAGGATCGAAGGTCCAACGATCCTGAGGGAATGTTCCTCCTAGCAGAAGCATCTTCATGCTTCGAATAGTCAGTAGGTTTAAACTTTTGACCATCTGCCTGTGGCACCGTGGTCACTGGAATAGTGGGATGTTGTTGAGCAGCCCAGATATTTCCAGCATTCCCCGACTTCTTTTTAGGTTGGGGACCCACAACCATGGAAGATTTTCTCTTTGAAAGAATGCCCCACTTTTGGAGAAGACTTATGTTCTCCATGGTGGCGTTCTTAATCACTTTCCTAACTACCTTGTGTGGGAAGAGGTCTTTACCCCAGATGTTGGAAGATATTAGCTTCCTTGTTTCGTGTTTCACTGTTGCAGTAGAGAACACAAACTCTCTACATGCTCTGCTAGCCTTTATAAAGGCGTAAAGGTCCTTCACTAAGGTAGCAGAATGCATTTTGGCTAGGACCATGTCTGGGGTATTTTGATGGTTTGAACAGAACTCTATGTAGTTTTGTAGAGAAAGGGAGGCTGCAAGTCTCCCCTTTGTCTCTTGTTCATTATACAAGAGTAACTCAGATAATCTAGGGAGACATTCATTAAATTGTCGACTTGCGACATCCGCATCTAATCTTCCTACTGAAAAGGTTAAATGGACTTCCTTTTAGTCCTTTTCCTGTCTGGGAAAAGCTGGTGACAGAGGCTTGCACTCCTCGAGTGCAGGATCTAGAGCCGGCATAGGCGGAGGAAATTCCAACACCACATTTTCCTCTTCTACCATGTGGCACTTCTTGCCCTATTCCCAAAGGTTATCTAGCCGTCAGGGGATGTAGTTGGTGCCTGAGGCACTACTATTTCCTTACTTGCTTTCGGAAATAGTAGTTTACGCATCCTATCATTAGGTAGGTAAGGTTCTGGAGGGATTTTCTGGAAACCTCTCACTCAGTTGCATAATTTGTATTGAGCTGTATCCCTAGTCTCCGTAAAAATACTTACTCTTGGCCTTGCAGAAGACTGCAGCACAAGGTATCTGGTGTTCCTCCTGTAGAGAAAGGAAAACCAAATAAGTATACAAAGGATTATCTCCCTGATAATCAACATGCAAAGGTCATTTATGACAGAATAGCTTAGGATAGTAAGCTATAGGGGGATAGTAGGAGGCACATACTTGTGTACCCCATAAGCAAATGCTGTTACCTCCCCTCGGTATTAACTATATGGAGATTCCTCTATCAAGGAACTCAAAGTGGAAGGGCTCTTACCCCTGAGGGTAGAGAAGTACTAATTCACTCTCCCTTTTTTTCATTAATACTGTGGGATCAGGATGACTGATTCTCAATCAGAATATTGAAAAATATTATTCTTTCAATATAGGAGTGGTACCAATAGAATGCTCGCACAAGGGTACCCATGGTATGTTAGAAATTACTACTGTATAATGGTACTGTAGTTTTCTATTTGCGATAAGTCTATATTGCAAATTACTGGCTACTGTAAAATCATGTAATGTAGTTTAGTCAGTATGCTGCCTTTGTAGCAGCATTTGACAGTACGGTCCAGCTGGCATGAAGGCGGCTGGACTAGGGAAAATAAAGGCATACATTTGTGTATCGCACTCAGCCTATTTGCCGTAGCCTTCCTTATAATATTAAATTATAGAGTTTCCTGATCAGGGAGACTCAAGGATAAAGGCTCTACCCGGGTTAGGAGTGTATGACCCCTGCCTCGAAGCTATTTAATATTGTAAGGTAATCCAAATACTGATTTCTAATCAGGACATTGAAGAAATTATATTCATTCAATATGAGATTGGGTTTAGCAAATGCCTGTGTAGGGATATCCAAAATATATTGGAAATAACTACTAGTATAAAACATTTAGAAGTTTTCTATCTGCAGCATATTCTGTACTGCAGATATACTGGCTACCTGTATAACATATACTGTAGTTCAGTCGGCATGTTGCCGGCATATCTAGGTCTTGAAAGCATATCTATTATGCTAGCTAGAGAAAGAGAGATAACATGGAGTAAAGGCTACTCC
>NC_090731.1:123075420-123087920 GCF_036898095.1 Palaemon carinicauda
ATTTTTGTTTTTAAGTGAATTCAATTTCATTCAACCCTGATAGAGTAATCGATATTTCAGAGTTCATATTTTCAGTCAGAAGATCCTATTGCTATCACCAATCTTAATAAAAGATGAGTGATACGGCAAAATAATGAAATTTATATGTAGTATTTTGGAATTTATCTTTGGTCACTGATGAATTCTCTGCCTTTCGCCCCCTGACACTTGCACGCATTTCTGGCACGCACTGGCACGCAAAATGCACTGGGAGGTTCCCGCACTGTTCACGACAAGTTCACGACACGTTCAAGTATAGTTCACGACTAGTTCACGACAAGTTCACGACATGTTCACTCATCTTTCCGCACCTTTCCGCATCATTCCGCATCGTTCACGCATCGTTCACGCATCATTCACTCCAGTCCACGACTTGGCCACATCATATATGAAGACGGGGCTTCCTACATGATTTTTATCAAAAGCGTATTCTTGTGCTAATCTTTGATTAATATCCCCTGTATTAATGTGTGGGTTATCTTTATAGATATTTGTAACAATTATACTTCTATTTAGTATATATTTTATTATTTGTTTATTATTATAGGTAATTAACTGGTTTAAATAATTTTTAAGCTTATAATTTACTGAAAAAATAATATTTTATGGCACTTATATGCTGATGAGATATTTGGAACACACTTTACATTATCTTAGAATTTAATTGAAAGATGACTATTCAATTCATTAGTTTTGTTGTATCGTTTGTGAACTAATATCATTGAAACTGAGGCAGAAAAGATATTATCTCTAGAAATATTAGGTTGGTTAGGTGCCCTGTGAGCATTGAAGTCTCTCGTCAAGGTAATTTTCTTTAGTCGCCCTTATTTGAATGGCAATTGTAATTTTTCTTTTCATTTCTGTAACTTTTCCTGTTTGTTTATATATATATATATATATATATATATATATATATATATATATATATATATATATATATATATATATATATATATATATATATATGTTTGTGTGTGTATACACATTCAATAAACCACAAGCAAAATGAAGAAAATATATCTTTCTCTCTCAAGTATTACACCTGCTCATGAAGGGATTAAAGAACTTCTGTCCTCTTTTTGTGCTATAAAATCAATAATTCTCTCTCTCTCTCTCTCTCTCTCTCTCTCTCTCTCTCTCTCTCTCTCTCTCTCTCTCTCTCTCTCTCTCTCTCTCTCAAATAAGGAAAGGGGAGAGGTAAAAGAATATATTGTCATTATACAGATTTTTTCTTTGATGATCATGAGGAAGTAGGGATAAATAAATTTATTTAATTACCACGCACTGGCACACATCCTCCCTCATCATCCCTCAGTACGGATAAAACCATTGATTTAATTACCACGTACTAGCACGCATACTCCCACATCGTCCCGCACTGTTCAAGACGCGTTCACTCCAGTTTGCGCATCGTTCACGCCATTTCACGATAAAAGGCGTGACAATGCGTGCCACAAATGCGTGCAAGTGTCATGGGGGCTTTTCTCTATATCGCCTGTGAGCCACCAATCTGGTCAATGTAAGCCGCCAAGGGCTCGCAAGCCGCACAACGAAGACCACTGACTCTAACAGGTCACAACCATTACCTTTTGAGACTTTGTGGTCCATAGGGACTGGAACAAATGGTTGTGAAATTTAGTAACCCCTTCCTACAGTCTAATAGGTCAAAACCATTAAATTTTAAGACTTTTGGGTTCCACAGGGTCTGCAACGAATGGTTGTGAAATTTAGTAACCCCTTCCTACAGTCTAACAGGTCACAACCATTATATTTTAAGTCTTTAGGGCCCGGAGTGTTTGGAACGAATGGTTGTGAAATTTAGTAACCCCTCCCTACAGTATAACAGGTCACAATCAATATATTTTAAGTCTTTAGGGTCCACAAGGCCTGCAACGAATGATTGTTAAATTTAGTAACCCCCCACTACAGTGTAACAGGACACAACCATTACATTTTAATCTTTAGGGTCCACAGGTTCTGGAACGAATGGTTGTGAAATTTAGTAACCCTTCCTACAGTCTAACAGGTCACAACCATTACATTTTAAGTCTTTAGGGTCCACAGGGTCTGGAACGAACGGTTGTGAAAATTAGTAACTCCTTCCTACAATCTAAGAGGTCACAACCATTACATTTTACGACTTTATGGTCCACGGGTTCTGGAACGGATGGTTGTGAAATTTAGTAATACCTCCCTACAGTCTAACAGGTTACAATCATTACATTTTGAAGACTTGAAATGTATTGGTTTTGACCTGTTAGACTGTAGGAAAGGGTTATTGAATCTCACAACCATTCCTTCAAGACCCTGTGGACCCTAAAGACTTAAAATGTAATAGTTGTGACCTGTTAGACTGTAGGAAGGGTTACTAAATTTCACAACCATTCGTTCCAGAACCTGTGGACCCTAAAGATTAAAATGTAATGGTTGTGTCCTGTTACACTGTAGTGGGGGGTTACTAAATTTAACAATCATTCGTTGCAGGCCTTGTGGACCCTAAAGACTTAAAATGTAATGATTGTGACCTGTTATACTGTAGGGAGGGTTTACTAAATTTCACAACCATTCGTTCCAAACACTCCGGGCCCTAAAGACTTAAAATATAATGGTTATGACCTGTTAGACTGTAGGAAGGGGTTATTAAATTTCGCAACCATTCATTTCAGACCCTGTGGACCATAAAGACTTAAAATGTATTGGTTGTGACCTGTTACACTGTAGGAAGGGATTACTAAATTTCAAAACCATTCGTTCTAAACCCTGTGGACACTAAAGACTTAAAATGTAATGGTTGTGACCTGTTACACTGTAGGAAGGGGTTACTAAATTTCAAAACCATTCGTTTCAGACCCTGTGGACCATAAAGACTGAAAATGTAATGGTTGTGACCTATTACACTGTAGGAAGGGATTACTAAATTTCAAAACCATTCGTTCCAGACCCTGTGGACACTAAAGACTTAAAATGTAATGGTTGTGACCTGTTAGACTGTAGGAAGGTGTTACTAAATTTCACAGCCATTCGTTCCAGACCTGTGGACCTTAAAGGCTTAAAAGGTTATGGTTCTGACCTGTTAGACTGTAGGAAGGAGTTACTAAATTTCACAACCATTCGTTCAAGACAATGTGCACCCTAAAGACTTGAAATGTAATGGTTGTGACCTGTTAGACTGTAGGAAGGGGTTACTAAATTACACAAAAATTCATTCCAAACCCTATTGGTCCTAAAGACTTAAAATGTAAGGGTTGTAACCTATTAGAATGTAGGGAGTGGTTACTAAATTTCACAACCATTCGTTTAAGACACAGTGAACACTAAAGACTTGAAATGTAATGGTTGTGACCTGTAAGACTGTAGGAAGGATTAATAAATTTCCCAACCATTCATTCAAGACCCCGTGGATCCTAAAAACTTAAAATGTAATGATTGTGACCTGTTAGACTGTAGGAAGGGGTTACTGAATTTCATAACCATTCGTTCGAGGCCCATTGGACCCTAAAGACTTAGGGTCCACAAGGTCTGAAACGAATGGGTGCAAAATTTAGTAACCCCTTTCTACAGTCTAACAGGTCATAACTATTATATTTTAAGTCTTTAGGACCCACAGTTTCTGGAACGAATGGTTGTGATATTTAGTAACCCTTCCCTACAGTCTAATAGGTCACAATCATTATATTTTAAGTCTTTAAGGTCCACAGATCCTGCAACAAATGATTGTGAAATTTAGTAACACCTCCCTTCAATCTAACAGGTCACAACCATTACATTTTAAGTCTTTAGGGTCAACAGGCTCTGGAACGAATGGTTTTGAAATTTAGTAACCCCTCACTATACTCTAACAGGAAAAAAAACATCACATTTTAAATTTTTAGGGTCCACAGGTTCTGGAATGAATGGTTGTGAAAATTAGTAACCCTTCCTTTAGTCTAGCGGGTCACAACCATTACATTTTAAGTCTTTAGGGTCCACAGGGTCTTGAACGAATGGTTGTGAGATTTATTAACCCCTTCCTACAGTCTAACAGGTCACAACTAATACATTTTAAGTCTTTAGGGTCCACTGGGTCTGAAACTAATGGTTGCAAAATTTAGTAACCCCTTCCTACAGTCTAACAGGTCATAATCATTACATTTTAAGTCTTTAGGGTCCACAAGGCCTGCAACAAATGGTTGTGAGATTTAATAACCCCTTCCTACAGTCTAACAGGTCATAATCATTACATTATAAGTCTTTAGGGTTCACAGGGTCTGGAACAAATGGTTGTGAGATTTAATAACCCCTTCCTACAGTCTAACAGGTCATAATCATTACATTTTAAGTCTTTAGGGTCCACAGGGCCTGCAACAAATGATTGTGAAGTTAAGTAACACCTCCCTACAATCTAACAGGTCAACACCATTACATTTTAAGTCTTTAGGGTCAACAGGTTCTGGAACGAATGGTTTTAAAATTTAGTAACCCTTCCTATAGTCTAACAGTTCACAACCATTACATTTTAAGTCTTTAGGGTCCACAGGGTCTAGAACGAATGAATTTGAAATTTAGTAACCCCTTCCTACAGTCTAACAGGTCACAACCATTACATTTTAAGTCTTTTTGGGTCCACAGGCTCTTGAACGAATGGTTGTGAAATTCAGTAACCCCTTCCTACAGTCTAACAGGTCAAAACCATTACATTTTAGGGTCAACAGTGTCTATAACGAATCTATGTGAAATTTAGTAACCCCTTCCTACAGTCTAATAGGTCACAACCATTACATTTTAGTCTTTATGGTCCACAGGGTCTGGAACGAATGGTTGTGAAATTTAGTAACATCTCCCTACAGTGTAAAAGGTCACAATCATTACTTTTTAAGTCTTTATGGTCCACAGGGTCTGGAACGAATAGTTGTGAAATTCAATAACCGCTTCCTACAGTATAACAGGTCACAACCATTACATTTTAAGTTTTTAGTGTCCACGGGGTCTGAAACGAATGGTTGTGAAATTTAGTAACCCCTTCCTGCAATCTAACAGGTCACAACCATTACATTTTAAGTCTTTAGGGTCCACAGGGTCTGGAACGATTGGTTGTGAGATTTAATAACCCCTTCCTACAGTCTAACAGGTCACAACAATTACATTTTATGTCTTTAGGGTACACAGGGCCTGGAACAAATGATTGTGAAATTTAGTATCACCTTCCTACAGTCTAACAGGTCACAACCATTACATTTTAAGTCTTTAGGACTCTTTGGGTCTTGAGCTAATGGTTGCGTAATTTAGTAACCCCTCCCGACAGTGTAACAGGTCACAACCATTGCATTTCAAGTCTTTAGGACTCATAGGGTCTGGAACGAATAGTTGTTAATTTTTGAGACTTTCATGTTTTCACTGATGCTGTGTGTCAAGCTGTGACGCCTCGTTGAAATATTCAAATCCACAATTTGCTAACTATATCTTACTTAGAATATAAACTGATAAAGCTGGTTAATTTTGAGGAACATTAAATGCTTCCATGTTGAAAAAATATGATATTCATGCAATTTTAGGTTTTTACAAATATCTATCTTCTTAATATTACATTTTTTTTTAATTATCTTTCAATATCAAAGCTAACAGCTCTTCTTCATGATAATATTTTTTTTTTATTTAGCTCTGGATGACTCAGTATTGCACGATATTTCCATACTATATGGAAATTTCTTGAATATCCATTTTCTCTACTAATTTCAAGGAAACAAATTTTTAATACTTAGTAAGACAGATATGTTACCAACACAAATGAAAATAAGAAATATTTTTTTTTTATTTAAAAGACAGCTCAAATGAATTAGGCTTATATGCTAATTGAACCCATTAAACTTTAGAAAAAAAAAAGGTAATCTCAACGCTGATTTCTACATCATCATCGCCATTATATTCTCCATCCGTGTGTACTGCAAAAACATGTTGGTTGATACAGACTGAACATGAACACATGTCTGCACAATTCAAAACTAACGTAAGGCAGTGACACATCTTTGGGCCTTCACAGGTTCAGTCTGTACAATAACAATGTTTGGGGTCCCTCACTTCAACTGGAGTAGCTTATCCTTCAAAGTACATTAGTATCAAGAATCCCTCCTATGACATCCAAATGTCACCATGGGAATTGATCAGAAAATACATTTGGCTTTCCCTAATAAATTCGCGCGTACAATGCTAAATAAATGAGAGCTGCTTATTAGCCGGAATCAATTGTTCATGAATTATCAGATATCTACAATAATAATCCATGTTTATATCAATTACTGTTTAAATAGATGATAAAAGATTTTAGGACAATTTTCCCCATATTTTTTCCTGCAAAATGAGCAGTGTTACTTTTTTTAACATACCAAAAATGTGGGGTAGTTAATTTATAAATCTAACTTCGTGTGTTAACCATCTATGATAACTGAAAAGCAGATTACCTGAACTGGTTTATTTTCCATTGATTTGTTTCCTTTATGAATTCTTTTACATGCAGATTTTCTTATCTTCTTGATCTACGAAAACTTGTCTTAGAAAATATTGATGTCCGACGGAAAAAATTTTAATAATTTTTTTTTTTTTTTTTTTTTTTTTTTTTTTTTTTTTTTTTTTTTTTGTCAGCCTTGAAGTTCAGTCATCTTTATCAATAAGAAAAAGGAAATGTAACCGAGTCACCATTTATTCTCCTGTTTTTCCTCTCCTTACTCTTATTTCTCTCAAATAGCAAACTGTTAATTTTCTTTGGTAGCGTTGTTGCTTGATATTCTACCAGATAATTCCACCAGACAAATGTAACTGTTTTCCGTTCCTCGTCTTTTCTTAATCCTTATTCTCCATTTTCATCTCTATTTTTTTCTATCCTGTAATTACCTTCACATTACTCTCATGCTTTCTTAGGTCATTTGCAGGGTTTACCAAGGAAGTTCTTCCCGGCCAAGAACTCATTGAAATTAAGGATGCTCATTATTAAGCAAAGACTCCTCACTTGATTTGCGTAATGACATCTCATTACTTCTTGGTTCTTGATTTAGTGAGTAAAGTTTTTATTTGGTTGTTTGAAGAAGGAAATTTCAACCGGTGCCTTTTAAGATTTACTGGTTCAATTATATTATATGAGAAGCTAACAAGAACTTTTTTCTAATGTTACTTAAAAGGTTTCATTTAAGAGATGAGGTTTCCCAGCATTTCGATAATCACCATGTTACAATGGATATCTAACATTTCTCTCTTGCGATACTTTCTGTTGCACAATAACTTCATTAGACTGACCTTAAATGGTTTTCTAAGTATCTAGTAAAACGGAAAATACTTTTAAACAGTATTTTTTTTCCCGATCAAAATTGTGATCGTCTAACATAAAAAAGGGAAATTATAAAGAAATTGCTCAAAACGTATTATATGCAAAACATTCTAAACATAGCATCGTATATTTATTCTCCCTCTCCTCATATAACATAAAAAAATTTCATGTTTGTAAAGTATTTTTTCCCTTTTTCACCTTAGGTCATCATCTTTTCCTTTTTCGAAATATTTTCTCCTGTCCGATATAAAAATTTTGGGTTGAATACCTTAAATTGTTCAAAGTTCATTGAAGCTTCTAAGCATTGAAAATAAAATTTTCCAGAATGGTGAACTTCTTCGGAAGAAGTTAGAAAGTAGAGAAACAAAATTTATACTGGGGGTTTAGTGTTGATCTATTCCTTCTTATTAGTTTTGAAGTTAAGGTAGAACATTGTTTAGAATGATTTCAAACCGTCAATATATTTTTCTATCGTTTCTTGTTGTTCTATATGCTTTATGAAAAACCCGTGGTAACTATATTTAATGGCGATTTTATCTAATGTTATGAATTTTTAAATCTTTGAGAAGGTACCTGTCATGTGATACAGACATCTTTGTCGAAAAAGACGATTTTGCTTTCTTCATTTGATTCAAATTTGTTTGATTTATTCCTCCATCCAGTCAAACGCGCATTGGTAGTAAAACTTCCTTGATCAGATTGTCATGTACTCAACCATACCACAAAACTAATCGAAGTCCTCCACAGATATTCTGAATATATCTCGACCGGACGCCATGCAGTGTAAAAATAGTCAGTCTTGTGTTTACTAGGGAGTTAAAACCATTATTTCATACCTATACTTGGGTCTTGTATTTCAATCTCTTTTCTTCTCCAACTATTTTTCATGAGTCTACAAGGTTGAAACGTGATATTTACCAGTATGGGTTTTGTCCAGTGATAATAAACTAAAATACTACTCAAACAAGTATGTGTATTTCTTTGCCATACACATTGTTCCCGTTTAAGGAGTGGCACAAGAATATGAGACCTTTCGGCTTTTCCACAAGGGTTTATGGAGTGATGGAGCTAGACCTACAGTCAGCCCTATTATGAACGATAGCGTATGTCATTTAATAGAGATCATCAATCCAAGTACTAGCCAATTTCAAAGTTTCGAGCATTGATGGTGATAAATTGTTTAAGATTTACCTAAGATTTGTGTAAATCCTAACAAAAAATCGAGTATCTTTTTGTATAAAGGGTTCATTTGTATATATAAAATCTGTGGACGTTAGCACTCTCACTTCATTTTGAATAATCACATCTATCACGCGTAATGAAATCTCCTGGTATTGCATCCCAGATACATTGTTCTGACAGTCTGTAATCCTCAGAGAAATGGCATATATCCTGCTTTTTTTCTCTCTATATCATTTGATCTGACCTTTACCTTGCATTTGAAATTTATTGTATGTTCCAGAAATACACGCGTGGCTGGGGAAATGTATTTCTCCATCCCATGCTCTCTTTACCCAAAGTTTAATGTAAAAGTATTTTGTTCTCGGCTAAATAAAGAAACATCTATTCTCTGTTGTTTTGTTTTAGAGTCCAAGAAAAATCACGGTCTTTTCCGTCGAGTATTGTAGACTTAGTAAATTTTTTTAGGGAGCAAAGAAAAAAAATCAGATTTTAATGGTCTATCAGTGAATGTATTTATCAAAGAAAATTTCAATTGTGTAAAGCTTATCTTTTCTCTTTCATTATGTTTTAGAATAATTCTTTATCGATATATTGAACAGTGAATGTTTTTGGTAAGCAATGTTGATACTTCACACAAATAATTCATAACAGTATAATATATTTTTCAAGATTCATAGAACTTATAGAGAAGTACCAAAGACTTAATATCGCTTTCCCAAAAACAAGTTTAGCTCGAATAAAGAGAACCTTTTTTTCTTTCTTTCTTTTAGGTCTCGAGGCATAATCTGTTCTTAGGAGATTAAAATGCCTTCATGGTAAAATGTTTAGAAATTGTTTCTGTCACGCAACATGAAATTTATTATAGGTCATAAAAGCCGTAGCTGAGAAAAAGTGCTGCACTAAATCTTAGGGAGGGATGTAAATGACGTTTAATACTAAATCCCTTGAGGAGCGGTTGGTTGACTATCACAACAGCAGTGTTTAAACTTGAGCATGGGGCCATTACCTTAGATGCTGCTGCTTTTTACCTTAGATTACCTTAAAACTTTTCTAATTTTATTGAAATTGAAGCTAGTAATTTCGTGAATCCGAAATTACCTTAGAATTATCTTAAAAATTACCTTGAAACGATGAAAATTACCTCAAACTAAGGTAATTACCTTAAAAGTCTAAAACCTGCAGTCAGCAGGCACACCACTCTCTAGAAAAGACTCACCTTCTTACAAAAGAACCTTCTACAGAATATCAGACATGCCATATGTCTCTGACATTGCCAAAGAATGATACCTGAATCAGATTACTAACAGTCGGGTAAGTGTTGGCATTTGTATATCATTATATAAATAATTTAAAAAAAAATCTTGTGATGAATTGAATAATCTCATAGCTCCATATACCGAGTATATAAGTAACAAAAATCGATATACATATATATATATATATATATATATATATATATATATATATATATATATATATATATATATATATATATATATATATATATATATATATATATATATATATATACATACACTGTATGTATATAGATACCTTTGCGGAAAAAATTCTAGAATTATTTTGTTCTTTTGTTGATACTTAGTACATGAAGACATAACATATTGTTTTTATCGGCGGCAATATACTCTAGTGTTCAACACCTTTTCCCTGCAATATCAACCTTCTAGAGATTTGAGCCTCAGGGATCAGGAGAAATAAATATTATTTTTTAACAAAAATCAAACTGGTGATTCGAAAAGACCAATTTTTACTAGCCATGTTTTGATTAAAGGCTAAAATCTCATTATATACATTGTCATCTTCAAAACGAATCTTGCGATGTGTTAGATAAAATCGTATCGTGAATTAGCATCAGGTAATAATACACACCGCGAACACAAATAAACACAAACCCACACACAAATATATATATATATATATATATATATATATATATATATATATATATATATATATATATATATATATATATATATATATATAATATTGTGCGTACCATAGTAGGTGCTGTACCCAAAGGGCAAAAAGTAGATTCACTTCATAAGGAAAGCAGTCTGCTGCAGGTTGCATGCAAGCGATACTGATCATTTCCCTGAGGGTGAGGGAAACCTTTTGGTCCAACAACAGTTGTCGAGAGAGCTGAAAAAGTTTCGCAGTGCAAGCGGCCAATGATGACGAGTACTGCTCAGGTAGTTATGATTTGAGGGTGTCCCCTTGCTTGCACAGCCAACTGAAGATATCTGGGAAAGTGTCCCCAGGAACGCCACGAGAACCTAATCTGGTTTGGTGTTTGACCGAGTAATGGCCTTGATGCAAAACTGGATTTTAGCCTGCTGGAACCAGGCAAATGCTTCTCCACTTGCAAAGGGTGGTAGATTCATTGAGGTGGCGTGTGGAGAACACATATGTTCGGTCCTTGGCACCCTTAATCAGTAGGGCACAGCAGTAAGGGGGCAGGCAGGAGGGAGTGGACATCTTGCTGGTCACCAACCTACCTCTTTGACACACACCTTCTTAACAAAACTGCCGCCCTTCACAAGCGGAGAAACTTTTGCCTGGTTCCAGTGTGCAGAAGGCCAGTTTTGCATCAAGGGTGTGCCTTGGTCGAGCACCAAAGCAGATCACGTTCTCAGGGTCATCTCTGGGGATACTTTCCTGGAAATATCCGACTGGCTGTTCGAGCAAGGGGCCCCCCATCATGTAAGAAGACCTTAAATCATACTTCTTGGAGCAGTACTTGCTATCATCGGGTGCCCGCAGAGTGAAACTTTTTCAGCTCTCTCAACAACCATCAGGGGACCAAAAGACTTTGCTTAACTTTAGGAAAATGACCAGTATCACTCGCCTACAACCTATTGCATATGGCTCACATCGGGAAGTGAATCCACTTCATACCCTTTGGGTACGGATCCTACCCGTGGTTTCCCCGCAGCGGGGAAGTTCTGAATAACTGCTACCATCTAATGGAGGGGGTCGGCTCCTTTTGGAGTGATGTGGTTCCTTAAGAACGATACTTGTACTGGACCACAAGGCCGTTTTGTTGTAGGGGTCTAGCACGAAGCATAGATGACGAATGTATTCCTCTTTCGAAGAAGAGAACACAATTATGTCATCCACGTAACATACACAGAAGAGGAAGTCCCCTAAGATACTGTCCATAACGTTGAAAAGTGGCCCCGGCATTACGAAGGCTAAAACAGGAGTAATTGGTACCGCTCGTACATTAAACGCCCTTGCGCTAAACACCCGCAAAATATAACAGTATTTCTGTTTTTTGTATATTGTCATTATCGCTTTCCCATTGCACTGATAACTTGTTTCTACCTGTATGTGCTTGTATTAATCTGTTTGAATTTTTGCCACCTTCTTTCACTCAAACTGTTCTTTTAAAAGCTCGCTGATGCTGAAGTAAAATTAACTGCCATTGTGCTGTATCTCAGTTATCTCCTAACTGGTGCATCTGCACAAAGGTGTAAGCACTGAAAGGGGTGGTGATGGTGGTTTTGGGGGTGTCGTCTGGTTTCATGGGCACTTGATAATACCCCTTCAGGAGGTCGAGTGTAGAGAAAACCTTCACTTTGCACTGGTAAAAGGTCACTTTGATGATGTTTTGGAGGGGTAATTATCTGGCTCTGTCTGCATGTTCTGGTGCTTGTAATGACCACATAGACGTAAAGAGCCATCTTTCTCCAGGAAAACGTCTAAGAGTGATGCCTATGGTCTTGAAGCCTTATAGCAAAGGCCCATTTCTTCGATTTAAGTGAACGTTTGTTTAGATATTGTCAAATGATTCATTGCCATAAGTTTGAATCTGGTGAACACAGGAACCCACATTGGTTTGATATGGTGATGAATACCATGTTTGGCGGGAATCTTGGGCGTTTGACGAAGTTCTTTATGGAAAACTTCTGAGTATGACGTGATGAGGTAGGCTTAGGCATCTATGGGTGCGCTGATGATGAGA
>NC_090731.1:123102920-123110420 GCF_036898095.1 Palaemon carinicauda
ATTATATATGTATTTTCAGGATCATTGCCTTTTCGCAATGAAAGGTTTAAATAATGATAAACAGGTATTTTTATAGAAGTCCTGACATTTAAATCTATTTTGGTGATACATGTAATGTAATAAGAAGATGGGCTATAAGTCCTCAACTTTATTATTGACTGCTTTCCTCTTATATTTCCAGGTAATATTAGATCCTCATATGCTTATAAAGTAGATGATCGAAGCATCTCGCGAGGCTTTGTATTGTTGGGTCTACTTGAAACCAGATTTCCTTTTAAGTTTAGTGTAAAAATGATTGACGTTGAGAACATATGGTATAAAAGTGAGTAATTTGTAGATTTACATCTTTAGAGTAAATACCACATAACTTCACTATATCTTCTGTCCTTTATATGTTTTCTAACCACTAAAGATATTTATAAAATCTAAAGATAATTAGTCGGCGATGAATTGGGCAGATTAGGTTTTTTCATTGACATATACATTAAAAGAAAAAATACAGAAGGCTAATGCAGGAAAAAAAATTACCAGAGATAAAAAGTTAGGATATCCATGAATGGGGACTCAGTCTCTTGAGGCTTGATTTTAACAAATGTTTACACGTGTTTGATTTGTAATCAATAATACACACCTTTTTCGGCATCAGTGATTCCCCTTAAGAATATCTATGGATAACTAACGGATTGACTGCCTCATCAAACTTGCAATCCTCATCCGTTTGTAGATCCACAGCGTAAGTAAGAAAACTTGCAATTGCACATATACAGCAAAATAGAGTGGCCTCTTCCTCTTATCTTCTCCCGTAGAGATATATAGAAAAGATGCCCTGTACATGGGACGATGTCTGTTAGGCCGCACTTCCTTATCCTTTTATATTTGGTGTGAGAAGTCAAAGGTTAGGTAAGTTAGAGGAACTCTGTCAGAAGATTAAACATCATGTTAGGTCTTGTTATATCATCTTCGCTCATGCTACATAGGCATTTGATAAAATTCTTATGAAAGTTTAGGAATTAACCAACCTTCTGTCACAATTACATCAGATGACGTTCATGCACTGATGAATATTGTCAGAGATAGAATTGCCACTGAAATTGCGGATGTTGCTAAGGCTATAACACTTGTGTGAAATATGGCTAAACTTTCAAGCATGACTTTCATACATAATTAAATGTAAAGGAGGGATTGAAGGGAGGCGTAGGAGTAGCCTAAGGTGCGATATACAGATATTTGTCACAAAGCTATGTCAGGCTCATTATAATGTCTCTGAAATGATGTGTATATTTTCAGCCTCTTTCCTTATATGAGCTTCCACTAGCAACTTCATCCTTGTTCAACAAAAAAAGGAATCCAAAACATTCTTCACTCATAGTTTTGTATATTTAAGATGTTCTGGTGTCTTTTGATCATGAAGTTCCAGAGGAACTCATAAAACTTCTCTTTATTCCAAAAATATTTAATGTTATCAATAAAATCCCAAGAAAAGAGAAGAGCAAGGCTATGATAAACCAAGAAAATAACACAACTTACCAGGGAATTAACTTTACCAACCCCTCTCACCAAAAAAAATGCATTTGCAATTATTATCAAAAATCCATATGATCAAGATTCTTTGCAGTACTGACTATGGAGTCGGCCTCATTTTACTTAAATGAAGAAGACTAGTGCACATTCAACCATGAAGAGGCACACGCAAGTACTATAGTTTGCAACCATTAATTCAGCAAACCAAGTTCCATATTCAGTTAATAGCAAAAGACACTAATATTCTTGGATTTGTTATGCACCCTGTACAAAAAGAAAAATAGAATCAAAATCTATTGATGTATTAATCAAAATCTATTGATGTATTTAAAGAAACACAAAGGAAAAGCTATGGACACATGTGGGATAATACTCATTGGGGGAGGAATGAAATGACTGTTCGTCCTTGCCTGGAATTACACACTCTTATACCCACTAACAGGTCGTTAAAAGGAAACTGTATACAATAAGTCTTCCCTGATTGTTAGTCTGGAGTTTATCTAGATGCCATGTAAATGCTTCTCGAATTCGACTAACAGCCATATATTTTCTCTTTCTTCTACACCGGGAAAGCAATGAGATTAACCCAAGCTTCCGAGGCACAATATAATCAACAGGAAGAGAGATCTTCATCAGATTAAAAGATTGTCAGCAATACAAGTTTACTGTCAACAATTTAAGTCTAGAACGATATCAAACACTAATATGGCAAGCTTGGCAACAGATATAAGAGCATCTCTAAATTCAGACATGGGCAAGTTTTGTTAATAGAGTAAGGATGAACAATCCCATAAACCTATATTTGTTCCAATAATAAACACCAGTCTCCTGCAAATGGTTCATGCACTTGGAAATCTCCGGCACCATCTGGTAGTAACAGATGCAATTTTCATCACCAGAAATTTAGGACTTTCTTGTATATACATAAATCGCTTTCATAGAGAGAGAGAGAGAGAGAGAGAGAGAGAGAGAGAGAGAGAGAGAGAGAGAGAGAGAGAGAGAGAGAGAGAGAGAGAGTATAGGCGGGGCAAGAAATAAAGGGAAGGAGGAAGGGATAAAAAAAAAAACACTTGCGTACATGAGGAAAAATTAATGAAAAAGAAAAAAAAAGAAAAAAACGGTAGGCGTCTGAGAGAAGAGGCAAGAACTTCTTGTGTTTTCTACTTAATTAGACTTTTCAAAAGAAAGCGGTAATTGTTCTGGGTTGGGGAGAGCTGTGGCCTGTTCAGCCCCATAATGTGGACGAGGTTCATCACTCACGTTCTTCAAGATGAGTGTGTGTTTTCCATCTGCTGTCTCTAAAGTCAAAATTAAAAAAGTTACTCTTAGTTATGAATAAACTCCCAAGATAGAAAGTGCGAAAAAAAAAATAAAAAAAGTAACGAGAGTAGAATAAAAGTAATACATTTAAGCCATTATTCACCATTTTTTTATTTATTTATTTATTTTTTTTTTTTTTGTCATTATGAGATTTTGAGAAGTAAATATTTATATGGAAACAATTTGTAAACCCAAAAATTAACGTACTTGTTCTTGACTATTAGTGATTATTCAAATCTTGAAATGGGGAATTTTTCCTCTACATCAGCTCAACAAAAATAAATCTAATGAAAATTTTGCTATTTTTCTTTTACACTTAAGGATATGGTGGCCGATGTGGTAACGTCCCTGACCGGTGAACGCCAGACTGGGATTCGAGTCCCGCTCAAACTCGTTAGTTTCTTTGGTCGTTTCAACCTCACCATCCTTGTGAGCTAAGGACGAGGTGTTTGAAGGAGCCTATAGGTCTATCCGTTGAGTCATCAGCAGCCATTGCCTGGTCCTCCTTGGTCCTAGCTTGGGTGGAGAGGGGTCTTGGGCGATCATCATATGTATATATGGTCAGTCTCTAGGGAATCGTCCTGCTTGATAGGATAATCACTTTCCCTTGCCTCTGCCATTCATGAGCGACCTTTACACCTTTACCGTTCTTTTTTAGACTTCACCTCCTGTTTCCCGGTATATAGACTTAGCATTCTTATCACTTACAATAATAGTCTGAAGTATAGTTGGCGGCCTGATAAAACACTCTTTTTAGACTCAAGGATATAAAGAAAACACCAAGTCAGTTCTATCGTTATTGCGCTGAGGACCTAAAAAATGTATTCGTGTCTTTTCAAGGAAATGTTGTACTTTATATCAAATAGACTTTTGCACTCTTCCTAATGTTCCTTTCATTGTTAAACAAATTACTCTTTATCCCAATTCCTGGTCCTACGTATGGAATTCAATTATAGTTTTAGTTGGCCATACAGCCTCTGAACGTATTGACTGAACTCGAGGTTTTAGAACAAAAAATCCCCGGTTTAAAAGTAATATTATATCTTTTAACGATTTTACTACGTTGAATAAAAAGGTTTGAATGAAATTGGCGTTCTTAGAACATAGAAGGAAGATCCACATTGGACAAGGGTTTTTAAAACTGATCAAGTCCGTGTTCTGCCAAGTTTACCAAAGATTGTATGATTCATTTTCCAAGAGAATGCGCGGAATAAATCAGAAATTAGTAATTTTCAAACAAAAAGGAGAACCTTTATCGCAAACAAGGTATTCTAAAAAATATTGCCAACATCATTCACATCTAGATGAAAGGCACTTCAATAACTTGAATCTACATAAAGGGATTTTTTTCCTTTACGACTCATATATATCATAAACCTGAATAAAACTTGGGTGGATGATTGGATTTATGGATTTGGGATTATGCACCAAAGTGCCTCAAGGATAAAATCTTACAACGACAGTGTGGAGTAAAAGGTAGAAGAAATTAGATACAGTAGTATGTTGAAATAAATAAAGAAAGAAAGAACGGAGATAAAATAGAGGTACATAAAGCAAGTACAACTTAGAGAAGAAATAAAGGTCCAAAGACACTTAAGCTATGCTTAGAGTGCAACATATGAGATGAACTGACAGTAATACTCCCTCATGGGATAAAAAAATTTGGCGCAGGTGTTTGGCTGAAGGCTAATCATAAAAACATACCAAAACAATACTCTTTTACTTTATGATATTGGAATATAACAGACCTCAACTACTTTGTCATAATTGCTTGCAGTAAGACATGAGTTGATCTTGTCATCAGTTTTTATATTTCATACCTGCTTGAAAAAAGTACGAGACAAATAGTAATTCATAATTTCCACTTGAAAGTTGATTTGATTAAATAGTTCGTAGGAAAATGTATATAAAATGGGTTTTGTTTGCCACATTTTTTTCCCTCACTATAAAGAAAAGCATTGGATATTATGATTTGGTCATTTACACACGTAAATCGACGACCTGGTAATAATACTAATTTTTTTGAGCCTTACGTATATGAATAAAACACCAAACAATGACCTTAAAAAATGTATCCCTGTCTTTTCAAAAAAAATGTTGTACCTGACATCGAATGGACTTTTGCACTCTTCCTGATGTTCCTTTCATTGTTAAACAAATTCCTCTTTATCACAATTTCTCGTCCTTTGGAAAGTGTCAGCAGCAGCGCTCCTAAGCGAAGTACCCAATTTTCACGCCACCCAGCATTTTATGTTCTCGGTAGACTGATACTGACATGCCATGAACGTTAAGGCGTTAAAAGCTCACCAGTGTCACGGACAATGTCATCACACTCGGTATTGATCGTCTTGGCACTATGACACCTTGAATAAGAGTTCCCTGTTTAGCCATTACTTTTTACGTCTAATATACGGGAAGAAACATTTTATATATATATATATATATATATATATATATATATATATATATATATATATATATATATATATATATATATATATATATATATATATATATGGATGTATGAATGTATGTATGTATGTATGTATATATATACATATATATATACATATATGCATATATATATATATATATATATATATATATATATATATATATATATATATATATATATATATATATATATATAGTTAAAGCAAATTGGTAAAAATTATTCAATCCTTTATCATATCTTAGAACATTAAGATATCCCTTGCATTACTAAAACCGTTACATATAAAAATATTATTCCAGCTTTAAAAAATTATCACTAAAAGTAAGAGTCGAACAGAACACGTTGATAGTTTGCCAAGAAAAGGTGAAATGGAAGAATATTTAACACATCATATAATGCAACTGCACATACTTAAGACATGCTATTTAAGAAAATTTTCTAATTCAAACACCTTCACATTTTATAAAAGATATTGAATATTAATAATGTAACGAGAAGTGTAAACATATTCGATCATATGGTAATTGGAATTACTCAGGAAATAAAATAAATTTCTTAAAATATTTAGGACGTGGTAAGTAACACGTTTTCTAAGATATCTATAATAAATTATATTATTAAAAATCACACATTCTGCGATCAACTACTGTGTATCATTGTGAATAGGTCCATATCCATATTTAGACTTCACTAATTTGGCATGCATCTCCCCAAAATTGTGGAAGATTTTCCAAAAGTTTTACCACTGAAAGTTTTTGCTGTTCTGTTACATCATATCAGTATTTTCATTTGGTGAGTGCAGTGCTTTATATATCATATGATACGTCTCTGAGTGTAAGTAATTATAATATTTAAAGAAAATTAAACTAATTTGAAGGTAGCCACGTTTATCATCACCAGATAGCTAGAACTTCAAGACCAATACCTATAAGATATTTGAACCCTCCCCCCCCCCAAAAAAAAAAAAAATCAAGGGGTTAACTACTGCAATGTCATTGTTCGGTAGCCACTTTCCTCTTGGTAAAGGTAGTAGAGACTTTTTAGCTATGGTAAGCACCTCTTCTAGGAAAAGGACACTCCGAAATCAAACCATTGTTCTACAGTCTTGGATAGTGCCATAGCCTCTGTACCAAAGCCTTCCGCTGTCTTGGGTTAGAGTTCTTTTGCTTGAGGGTACACTCGAGGACACTCTTATCTTATTTCTCTTCCACTTGTTTTATTAATTTTTTTCAGTTTATATAGGAAATATTTATTGTAATGTGGTTACTGTTCTTAAAATATTTTATTTTTCCTTGTTTCTTTTCGCCACAGGGCTATTTTCACTGTTGGAGCCCCAGGGCTTATAACATCGTGCTTTTCCAACTAGGGTCGTAGCTTAACAACTCGCTCCCGTCTTAAATTATTTGACAATAAATAAATGTTCAATAGAGCCCTTATCTCTAATGTGAATATTAATACCTAGTACTGTCGTTTATTGTGCATGCAGTATAAAACCTTTTCCAGTGCTCACCATCTCTTGAAGTTAATCATGCAGTTAATACTATCACCATTCCATTTTTTTTTTTTTTTTTTTAATTTATTTTTTTTTTTTTTTTTTTTTTTTTTTTTTTTTTTTTTTTTAGGGCTCAATACTACACAGAGTTACACAGTTGTAAGTTTTATCAAATGTTTCAAAATTGTAGAATGATCTTCACAGACATAAAATAGAATCAGTGGCATTTTAGAAGCTAAAAATTGGAGATACTCTTTTATTAGTTGATTACCTCTCTATCATTGCTAACTTTGATAATTTGTATAATTTTTGATAATTTCTTTTGTTCTTTTTTCTTTAAATTTCTGTATCTTTTCGATGAGCTGGTTATATTATTGAAAACCTTCGCGTATAACATTCTGCTTATCTGACTCCATTTGCAGCTTGATAGGACATAACACAAAAAACACAAAAAAAAAAAAAGAAAAAAAAAGAAAAAAAAAACTTATTTAACACTGAAGAAAGCCTGCGACTTCCCCTCACTTCATATTTCCATGCAACATTCTAAATATTAATCATCACTTCTCTTATTTCATGATCCATCTTCTTTAAAATGACTTTCACAGTCTAATTCTTTTCAATTAAACAGTTTCCTATATTTATCTTCAATTATATCTCGTTGGGTCTTTAAATTTTATATAGTATATCCGAGTGCCTTTTAGACAGAAGTTAC
>NC_090731.1:123120420-123122920 GCF_036898095.1 Palaemon carinicauda
GCTAAGATTCGAATCCTTGGACGGGTAGAAGTAATCATCAAAAAAAGGTAATCTTCCATGGATGTGTAATCTTTGACAGACCTGCAAATTAGGATACCATTTATAATCTTTGACTGGATATACTTAGATGGTATGCTAATAGTTTAAGTGATATTCGAGGATTAGAAATTGTGTAAGAGAGCAATTAGTTTATAATTGAGAGGTGAGGTTAATGCAAGTAAACTATGAAACAGGCATCGAGCTCGGATACCAGGACTTATGAGCTACAACGACATAAAAATTCAAACAAAATTAAACATAAGCCACCAGGTTCAAACATGTTGCTTTATTAACAGTGCAGGGGTGAGCAAGTGATAAGATAAAAAGCAAAACAGTTATAGTGTGTGACCAAGCTTGAAACACCTGCAGTACATTGCTTCCCCCCTATAAATGACCTATATTTGAAATAGGGCTCCTGATCTTGAGAGGTGTACTGTAGGGTGGTCATATGTCAGAAAATAAGTAAGTTGAAAGTGATCAATCGAGACCTAGCGCCCTTTGACACGAATAATGACGACGGAACCTTTCAGCGTACAATGGATTACGAGGAAAGGGTCGAGGTAAGGGGGTGTTAGCGGTGGTTTGGTAGGGCCATCTAGCAGGAAAACTGCTGTTGCCGAGTGCAGATCTCTCTGAATTTTTTGTTTAGCTGTAGCCTTTTAAGTCTGGTAACATGAAATAAATTTTCCAACAATGTAACATACTCACTGGAGATTGTCGGAGGAGGTTGCAGATAGAAAAACTTAGGCAGGGATGACCAATGAGTCACCATACACCATTTACGCTGCAGAGACATCCTGGTCATCTTTAGAAGTGGCCCCTAATCTCAGGGGGACCCACAGAAGATGGGTAAACCAGTTGGAAATCAAAGCTGCTTTGAGGGTGTGATCAAAACGTTAAACTATTTTGTTGGAAGTAGGGTTGTAAGCGGTTGTCTGATGTAGGGAGATTCCACGGAGATTTACTAATGACGTACACAATTGAGAGGCGTAAGTGCTATCCCTGTCAGAAATAATATGCTCTGGGATACCAAATCTCGCTATCCATCCTGATAGTAAGGCGGATGTACATGAGGCGGACGTTGCAGTTTCCATGAGAATGGCTTCAGGCCAACGAGCAGAGCGGTCAATGACAGTAAACAGCTAATGATATTCTTGTGATATGAGTAAGGGCCTACTACATCGATGTGAATGTGGCTAAAATGACGATGAAGTTGAGGAAAGGTGCGGACTCCTGAATCCATGTGTCGACGCACTTTTGAAGTTTAGCTTGAAGTACAGGCGCTGACACAATCCTTGGCATCCTTAGTAATACCGTGCTAAATGAACTTTGTTTTCAATAGCGGTGTGGTAGTTCGGCGGGAGGTATTTGAAAGGTAGAGAATGGAATAAAACACCTGTCAGTGCATGTGAGCAGGTATCCACAGTTTAGGATTACTGATACTGACCTCATAGAGGCGGGTGGTGTTGGAGTCATCAAGTGGGACGTAATCCTATTGGAAGTATGTGCAGGATGTCCTACGTGTTTGCTCTCTTGATCTTTTCGTTGGGCTTCTGTCAAGGCGTTGTAATCTAGTCCCAGGTAAATGATGGACAATGTGTTTCTTGACAAGGCATAGGCAACAGCATTCATTTTACCAGGGGAGTGTTGAAAGGTGCAATTGTATCCAGCCATGGCAGAGAGATGTCAGCGTTAATGGGCAGACTGTCAAGTGAAGGCATACTTAAGAGGCATCTGGTCCATTCAAATGATGAAGGGCAAACCTTCTAAGAAATGATGAAAGTTAGGGAGAACTAAGTGCACCACCAGCAATTCATGGTCAAAGGTAGAGTAGTCGGATTCTGCATTTAACAGTTTTTAACTGAAGAAGGCCAATGGGCGGGGTAAGCCATTGACCAACTGGTTGAGTACTGCAGAAATAGCAACATTACTGGCATCAGTGGAGGTGCATGTGCATGGTAAAAGTGAGAGCAGCAGCTGTTGATAGGGCATTATTTGCTTTGCAAAAGGCAGCTTCTTGAAGTGGAACCCGCTTCAGGTCTTTTGGCTTACCCTAAGGGTAAGCCTACAGGGGGCAAGAGTAGCGACAATGACAGGCAGGAAATAGTAATAATATCTGATCATGCCCAAGAATTCTTGCAGTGCTTTGATGGTTAAGGGCGTGGGGAAACTCTGAACAGGTGCTACCTTCTTAGGGAGGGGTTAACTCTTTTAGGAGTGATGTGGTGCCCTATGAATGATACTTTGTTGTTACCAAAGGTACATTCCTTGTACCAGATTACAAGGTCGTTCTGCTGTAGATGGTCGACCACAATGGGTAGGTCATGGAGGTGTTTCTCTTTGCAGGAAGAGAACACAAGTTTGCCGCCCACATAACATACGCAGAAGTAGGGCCCTTAATATCTGTCCATGAGGCGCTGAAAAGTAACTCCGGTATAACAAAGGCCAAAACAGGCATATT
>NC_090731.1:123130420-123137920 GCF_036898095.1 Palaemon carinicauda
CCCTACCTAGGCCTACCAGGGGAGGCTCCGCCCCCCCCTGCGACCCCCCCTTAAGGCCACACTAATTTTCAGGGCCCCACCGAACCTAAGACACCCACCTAACCTAGCCTATGGGGCCCTGTACCCCTACCTAGGCCTACCAGGGGGGGGGGGGGGCCGTCATAGTGCACTAGTTTGTCTGCAGATTATAGTGGTTACAGGGCTCATTTCAGCAAAAATAAGACACAGTCAACAATAACAACAGACTTAGAAAATTCAGGGAACACAAGAGTAGCGTGAGTTTGATCGTCGATATTTCGACTATTAATGAGGTTACACAACGTTAACGTAAACTGCAAACTACCACATACCTTACTGTTATGGTGTAGGTGGATACAAATCTGCTGCTGCCAGGAGGAAGTAATGAAGACCACACTACGATCACACCAGAATGCTAATTTGTTGTAATCTATACGGCACACATTTTCACAATTAGGGCACTTTTTCTCTGCCAAAATCAAACCATGACGTTGAGCAAATGCAATTAGCAAATCAACTTTCCCTGAATAATGTACACAAAAATCCCCATATGAAATAAAGCAATTGTCACAAGTGACACAGTCGGAACGGGATGAAGGTCCTGCTAATTGCTCCATACTTCACGGCAAAATGAGCTTTTCAGTTTGAAGGGAGATCCGAGACGTGCAAAAATATTCCTCCGCGGAACTTCACGTAAACTGTGGTAACTGGTGGAAAAATAGCAGGGATAAGTGAAGTAATAAGTGTCAGCATTGGCTAGATTTGTAAAAACCGCCATGATTGGTTTTCAAACAGTGTGACGTCAAGAAAACACCTGTTATTGGTTAGAATAGCATTGAGAACTAGTCTGCCATACGCAGTAAGGCGGTGAAACAGCTCATTTTAGCCAAGACATCACACAGTAAACAAAAACAAACATTTAGAAAAAATCCAAGTGAAACATAACTATACACACGAATATCTTCGTTAAATAGAAGCTGCTCATATATTAACTATTATATAAGCGTTCTATATGATATAATAGTGAATTGTAGGTATTTAAATTCTTCAAGATCTTCCGCTGAGCTCTCCTACACATTTACCAATAGCTTTGCAGGAAGTAAGTAGAAATGTTTCCTCACTCCAAATTAACGATTACAATCATTTTAAATTACAAGCTAATGAATCCACGAATTGCAGAGACTTAACAATGTACATAAAAATATTCCAGCATCATACTACAATGCTAGTAAATTCAGTGGTACTGAGTGTTTGACTATTAAATTAACGCTTGACGATGCAGAAAGATATATTGTTAATGTTTATGTACATGCGGATTCTTTGGCTATTGAGGACCTACCTGATGTAATTTTTCTGAGGATTGTGTATTACTTGGTGATTTAAATGCTAGACATATTGCTCTTGGTTGTTGCTCCAGAAATCACAATGGGATTATTTTAAATAGATTTTTAGATTCGGTTGAAAATGCGTCTGTACTTGGTAATTGTGAATCAACACATGTTAGAGGAGGCAGGCTTGATTATGCTATACTTTTCAACTTGCCTGTAGTACAGACAGACTTCTCTGTTATAACCACTTTATTGCGTGATCATTTTGTTATTAGAATTAGTTTTTATTTAGAAAAGATTTAACTTATTAACAATGGAAATAGATACGTATTGCATGACAGGCAGAAAGGTGATTTTATAGAAAAAGTAAGGGACTGGTACAAAGAGTATAAACTGCTAGGTATTGGGGATGAAAATTTTTTCCTTGAGGATCTGCTAGCAGTAATATAATCTATACTTTACAAACCACAGAAAAAAAAAAAAAAAAAACAGTTCTGCCAGTAATCATAAACCTACTATCGTAACGACAACATAGTGAAAGGCTGGAACAAGTTCCTACGAAAATGCCATAGGGAATGGTCTAAAGACCAGAATAATATGCAATGCAGAGAAACGATGGTTACAGTGGCTGAGCATGCTACAAAAAAAAAATAGGCAAGAGGTTAGAAGTGAGTATTGAGAATGGTTTTTACGGGACATCTCCTTTTCAAAATCCTTACGTCAAATTTGGGATGGTGTCAGTAAAGTAAAGGGAGTAAAAAAAAAGACAAATGCACATCCTAATGCCAGAGAAAAAGTAGAGGCATTAGCCGCCAAATGGTCGTATGCGTCGAACTTAGATGCTCTTCCTCGAAATATATAGGAAAGCCTTAGGAAGTTACAGAAACAAAGACGTAGACTAGTTTGTATGCAGAAGAACGTAATGGACGACACCTGCATTCCTTTCACCAGGGATGAAATGTTAAATAGTGTTAAGAAGGGGAAGTCAATAGCTCCAGGTAAAGATGGCATAACATACGATATTATGAACTATCTTATAACAACGGAGAACAGTCCTCTTTTAGCCTTATTCAATTTATCATACAGTAATGGTCGCTTACCTATTAAATGGACAATTGTCCTTATGATTCCTGTACCTAAGGGAAATAATGATTATAGACCTATCTCCTTGACTTCTTGTTTATCAAAAAACTATGGAACCTATGGTTTTAAATAGGTTGTCGTATAAAGTTGACGGGCTCCTTTTTCCGAATCTATTTTTTTTCTTTTTTTTTAGGAACAAGAGTACCTCTGATTGCGTATTAAAAAGTCTTAGTACTGCTAGTGTCAACTGTAGAATGTTTTTAGATTTAAAGGGAGCCTTTGATAAAGCCAATAAGGATGCAATATTGGAGTGTCTTGTTAAAGAGGGTATAAAGGGCAAGTTACTGATGTGGATTTCACAATATTTGAGTAAAAGAAGGGGAACTGTTATGTTCCAGGGTTACGAGTCCACTGAAAACTATTTTGAACTTGGTACTCCACAAGGGGGTGTGCTTAGCCCCATGATTTTTGATATATTGATGGATGAAATTGCAAGTTGGGAATTTCATGGAAATTCACAAGTAATCATTTATGCGGATGATATTCTCATACAATGCAAATCAGAGGAGACTTTGAGTATTGTGTTGGCTGGAATGTCAGATCTTTGTATATCTTTAGGTCTTGTGGTAAATGAGAGTAAAACAAAACATCAATCACGAATGATAAGTGATGAAGAGTTTTGGCTGAATGGAGTAGAACTAGAAAGAGTAACAAGTTATAAATATTAGGGTATGTGTATTGGTTTTGGTAAAATAATGGATCAAATTACCTATGTGAAGAACATCTGTACATCTCAGCTTAAGCCATTACGTGTTTTGTCAAATCGTGGTAACGGTGTTGGTATTCCAATATCAAGGTCTGTATATCTTGCCACTATTAGAAGTATCATAGATTACTCGTCTCCAATCTTATGTTGTTTTTCAGATAAAGATCTTCGCCCCTTGGAACTGTTGCAAAACAAAGCTATGGGGGTAATATTAGGTTGCCCTAGAACTGCAAGGATTGAAATAATGCGAATGGAGCTGAATTTCCCGAATGTTACTCAAAGAATAAGAGAGTTGATGGTCTCATCAATTATAAGACTGATTAGACAAAATGTTAGGCATTTCAAAATTATTATAAATAGATATGTGACAGGCTTTCCAGGATTCTTCAGACTGAATGAATATTCACGAAAACTTTGTAAAATGTTGAATGACTATAATATTTTTGATTTCTGTGTACCTTTGCCAAGTTCACGTCCAATAAAACCTTGGATTACTGAAAAAGTAAATATAAGTATAGAGCAACTTGATTTGAGAAAAAGGGACAACAATCCCCTTGAACTTAAACAGCTGTTTTTGGAAAATATATCTGGGTACTCAAAAGATGCAGTGATTCATGCTTATTGTAATGGTTCTGTCACAGGATCTCGAGCTGGTCTTGGTGTTGTAATTAGAGAATTTTTTTTTAATTTGGTAATAGTACAGAGGAGAGAATATCTAAGCGTATTGGTGATCACAGCTCATTTACCACTGCTGAGCTGTTTGCCATATATGAGTGTTTGAAATTTGGAATTGATAAGGAAAAATCTATAATATGTTTTATTGACAGTCAGAGTGCTCTTTTGGCTGTAAATGCCAAATTACCTTCTGACGAGGAAATAGTTATCAAATGCAACGAGTACATTTGTCATAAAAGGGTCAGGATACAGTATAAAATTCGTCTGGATACCCTCACATTGTGGTATATATTTAAACGATGTTGCTGATGAATTAGCAAAACAGGGTTATAATAAAGAATCTATAGATTACGCCACTTCATGTAGTATGAGAAAAATAAAGTTACACATGGCAAGAGTAAGGGAAGGATGGAACATTGAGAATGTTAGGGCAATCATGAGTAACGGCAATAACAGTATGTCTCATTATGATTATATCAGTAACAATACACGTTTTACTTATGGAAAGTCTTCAGCTAAATGTGATGGAATTATTATGAGACTTAAACTAGGATATAAATACTACTGGGAATATAAGAGCGGAGAGGGTACCCCTTGTAGATTATGACGCTGCAAATTCACACACTGCAACATTACTTTATGGAATGTAGTTCTTTGGCAGGATTTAGGAATCTTAATAATAATTTTGAACAGATGGTGTGTTTTTTCAATAATAATAATTTGTACAATAATATTGCAAATAAATTTACGAAAACTGACATAAGGTACTAAAATTGAGAAGTTACTATATTACTTTTTATTTGAATAATGTTTAGTGTTTGCTGCAGTAATATGGAATTTAAAATGGAAGCGGTTGTTTTCTCTATATTAAATAATGGTTCTCCTTTTATGTGAAAAGGGGCTATAAAATATATTATGTAAAAAAAAATTTCTGGTTATTTGGAAAATGTTGAATCAGTTTGAAGTGTAATTGTAGCGTTCAAATTTATTATAACAGGGATGTATTTGGTTTAGTCTATCTCTACCGAAACTGATGACTTTACTAGAAAGTTTTGCTTTATGAAAATTATAACTAGGATTAAGTATTGTGTAATTTTAGAACTGTGAAATAGTCTTATAAGGTTTGTGTAAACTCACTTATGTAACTTCGAAATTGTTTTGTCGAAAGTGTTTTCCTTTGTGATAAAACAAGAGTTGTAATTTCATGGTTTTTGTACCTAGTTTTTGTTCATGTAAATTAAAGATAGAGTGGGCTGTCTAGCAAGACTAACGGATCCTTTTGACGCCTCTTTTTTATGTCAATAAACTGTTGAAATGAAATTAAGATATCTTTTGATTCATATATTTATTTTAGTTTAAACTTGGGGACTTTGCTGGATTAGTTGTTTCATGAAAATTATAATTATGAATAGGTATTATGTAATTTCAGTCCTATGAAATAATCATATAAAGTCTGTCAATTTACTTTGGGTACATTTGAAATTACTCATGTAGAAGGTGTTTTCATTTGTAAAATCTATTTGTAACTAAATGTATTTTTTTGCTTTATGTAAATTATTATTGGGTTTTACTTTTGTACTTGGCTTTTGTTCATTTATGTAAATTAAAGAGTGGGCTGTCTAGCAAAACTAACAGCTCATTTTGACCACTTTTTGTCAATAAATTGTAAAACAAACAGACAAACAGGGACAATACTTATTAACCATGTGTTCTGACGATCAAAGGAAACTCAAAACAATTTTATAAGTAAACTCGGATTGCTATCGATAGCATTTGAAAAAAAATCACACCATTATTTGATAGAAATATTTCATTGCTAATAAGGAAACGATCGCTGGGCCATTTATCAACTACAAATTCTCTAGCCTCTACCTTCCTAGCACACTTTATTAACACACGTGGTCTTCAAATAATTGACTATATAAGTTGGGATAAGATGTTTCAGAAGTCATATATTGGCGGTAAAATAAAACTCGTTATGGTGTATGGGAGGGAGCTATGAAGAGTCTGCCTAAGTATGCCTTTAGGTATGTAACACTATTCTTAGTCTATGTAGTTTTACTATTAATACATGTCATACCATGAAACATTAATTATCCTCAGGTTTCATTAAAAGGTAATTGAAAATTAAATGAAGTAACTGCGTTATTAAATGATTTTCCCACCGATTTCAGTTCATGTGGCACTCTCTGTCGACACCTCACACCCCCAAATGTAATTGAAATAACGATTGTTTGCTGATGAAATATTCCTGTGAAATTTATCGTGAAATTTATAATTTCTTAAAGAATTTAGCTGTAGCCCAAGGACAAGGAACATCAAGTTTACTTGCGTCTCTTTTTATGGTAATTTTGTGCCTAAATAGCAACAGAAATGAAGTAATACAAATTTTATTTAGTGGATAATGGGGATAGTTAGCCATTTGGTACTTTCCTGATAAGGCCACCTGTTGACCATAAAAATAAACAATGTAAAGAGCTCCTCAATCCTTGCGTTCTGAAACCGTTCATGACGTAATTTTGGTTTAAAACGCTGAAAATAGCTTACTTAATTAGAGCTGAATATAACTTATAGTTACCACACATATTTTTATATAAGTATCAATCCTTCATCCTTTTCCAATTGAATAGAATCATTCACATGGATGGATCAAAGGACGTGAGGTGCCTTTGACAAGAAGTCGAAACACACTGATTCAATTCAAATGTGAAGTTTGCGATTACTAGTACATACCTGCATGATAGTTTTTTTTTTTTTTTTTTTTTTTTTTTTTTTTTAAATAAATGCATCAAGAATCCATAATTCCAATAATACTATTTTGCTTCTGATTTTTATGCTCTAAGTTATGGTAGTTATGTCTAAAATGTTAATAATATATATATTGCAAGAAATACATAGAGAAGATTCAAATATTTTAAAAGCAAAGAGTTGGAAGTGTGCCTTAGAATTCAACATCCCAAATTTAGCCAAAATACATTCACTTCCGCAGAAAATATATTGTTAGCTAATCATGAGCCCAATTACAGATATCAGTCCTCTATAATGAGTGCCTTGTGACATGTACCAAGGGCGTAGGATGGTTTTTTTTTTCGGGTCGGGGGCTAAAGTTTGGAAAATAATTGTAAGAATTAACATTAATGACGAATAATTTAACACCTTAAGATTTGCAGATGCCTTAGTTCTACTTAGTGACTCTTGGATGGAATTATAAATGATGATAGAAGATTTGAATTAAAAAAAAAAAAAAAACAGAAATGTAGGATTCAATATGAATATGTGCAAAACTAAGATAATATTTAATTAAAATATAGAAAGAAAACAAATAAGGGTTGAGGACGAGTTAATGAATATAATTACTTAGCATAGACAGTACGTGTTTCCACAGGCCATGAAACCGAAATTAAAAGATGGATAAGCGTAGGATGAAGAGCTGTTGGTAAACATAAAATAGTATGAAAAATAATATGCCACTTTCTCTAAAACCAAAAGTATATAACCAGTTGATCCTAGCAATATTAACTTATGCATCAGAAATTTGGAGCCATACCAAAGCCCTAGAACATAAGCTAGTTACAACCCAAAGAGCTATGGAAAGTATTATGAGAGGAGTACCAGTAAGACATAAAAATA
>NC_090731.1:123142920-123147920 GCF_036898095.1 Palaemon carinicauda
CCTACTATAGCCATTTTCTGACTCTGAGGACTGTGCCTTTGCTTTTTGTACAGACATTGTCAAGAAGAACTCGAGTACGGTGAAAACGTTTTGTGATGATGACATAATCTTCTTTTACCTGAAGACTGTCTCTGCCCATAAGGGGGTGGACCAGATAATGACGATTCTTAGTGACAGGACTTTGACATTCATACCACTTTGTAGGATTTTTGCTTCTGACCTTTGGTTTTATGACGCCAGGCCGATTTATCCTGAAAATTAGTGTTTTCCAAATTCTATCTCATCTCTTGATAAATATTACTAAGATCTGGGATTACTACCCTATATAGACCCGATAGAGACTTCTAATGACATGAGAGGTTTTTTTTTTTTTTTTCTAAAAGTAAATTTTTTTTTGCCAGATATGAAGTTTTTCATTATGGTAATAAAATAAGCCCTAAAAATCAGGGAAAAAATTAAAGAAAAAAATATGAAACGAAAATAGGAAAAAAGGAGCTTTATTTCATTGTTTTATAATGTATTTCTAAGTTATATACCAAATTTCAATGCTATATCTTAAAAACTAAAGGAGGCTATCGAATCGGAAGGTAAATAAGTATAGTTTTGAGATGCAAACCTTCAAAGTTTTTCATTGTATTTTTACAAAGACAATATTATCAAATCATGATTATTATGAATATTATCTACTTTTTGGGTATTAATTAAAGAAAACAAAGTTATTTATCATAATTTAATCATAAATGAAGATCCTTTTGTTCTAATCCTTTCTTCTTTTGACTCCTTTGAGGCAAGGCGGCCTCTCCTCTATCTACAATACACACTCTCTCTCTCTCTCTGCACTACCGATATTACCCTCTTCTGAACTCTTAATAGAGCGAATTTTCTTCTTCCTTTTGTTAGCAAGATGTTGAAATTATCTTATCCTGTTTAAAATGATAACATACTTGCAGAAAACGAGAAAATCAAAAGTAAAAATGAGTGAATGTCAGACGACTTTCAAAGTATTTCTTTTTACTTTTACAAAGACAATATTGATAAATCCTGATTATTATGAATTTTTTGTTTCTTTTTGGATATTCATAAACGAAAACAAAGTTATTTATCACAATTTACTCATAAACAATGATCCTTTTGCTCAATATCTTGTTCTTTCGCTCGTGTTAGGCAAGGCCGTCACTTCTCCAACCACACAAATCTCTCTTTTTGGCTCAAGCTATGACGTCCTGATGGAAGGTTCCTTCAGTAGCTTCTTAAGAGTATATATGACTACAGTAGATATTCCCAGAGAATTAAACTAAAGGTTTCACAGAATTCTAACTTCTGGCACGAGTACCCATAAGGTTTCCCTTTAGAATATCGTATAATAACAGGGGACTTATGCTTGACACGACACATAGCTATCTGCACCCCACAGAGCGTTTACGCTTCGAGGGGGAGTGTGGCAAGTATGAGAGGAGTGGTTGCAAAGCTCTCCTCCTGCGTTATTGTTAGGGTACCTAGCAATGTAAACAAACGGCCGCCATCTTGACTGACGTCACATCCGCGGGCCATATCCTCATTTCTTTTTACGTAGCGTCTCTGACTAGGTATTTTTCCCAGTGCTCGCTAAGTATTTTTCATCATGTCGCAATCTTCAGCCTCGCCTTCTTCTTCAAAGTTGAGTACCATATTCTTGTATTGTATAAATAAGCTCCAGCCACAAAGTAAAGACTTTTTATCTTTAAATCTTGTGTTTTGCGGCGGAGCTGTGCCCCGATAGGAGGCGTCATGTTGCGACGCTGCTGTTCGCCTCTCATGCTTTATTTAGTTAGCTAGAACAGCCCTCCCGGTCTTATAACTAATTATTAAAATTAGTTATTTAGTCTTCATTGCTAGAAATTAGTTATATTATGCCAATATTATACGTTTTCGGCGATCACAGTTAGCCGAACCCTATGCTAGATTGCTAGCCTAGCCGCTAGGCTCGATAGCCTAGGTGTTCATGTTTACTTCTTGCATGATATAATAAGTGTTCCCAGTGTTATATTACGAAATGAAGATATAGGCATTTATACATAAAAGATTCTGTGATTACAAATATGATTTTTTTCGCCTTCTAGGAAGTATTCAAGGTGTTTCGGTGATCTTGGTAGTCGACTCCCTTGCCCCTAACCTAACGCTAGGGCTCTTGTATACTTCCTCACCTTCCCAGTTACCTTATCTAAGGTAATCTCCTCCCTCTGAAGTAGTCTAGGGTACATCCTAGCCCTCCTAACCTCGATATATTCCGGTAGGTTAGGCTACGATTTTTTCTTTCCCTTCTCCTCGCCATAGTACATGCGCTTTGAGTTTGGGACAGAACCTCAGAGTACCAGTCGTTCGTCCCCAGCCCTCCTTTAGGAGAATGTACTCTCCTTCTGGTGCCTGCTGGTGGGTAAGGGTCGTGGGGGTCTGCCCTTCCCCTAGTCCACACTTGGTTGCGTTACGACCATTCCTCCCTGTGGCCTAGCGACTTGTTCTACCCCTGCCTTTCCTGGTCTAGGAGAATAGCTCACATAGCCTAGGTTAGGCAGTCTGAGGGGATTCTTCTTCTTTATAGTTTAGGACAGGACACTAGTGCTGTACCTACTCTGCCCTAAGCTACCTTAGGCTGGAGAATTGACTCTTCCTACCTAGACAGGCTAGCCCTGAACAGAATCCCCACCCCTGGGAGTGACGGTGAGAGCTACGCTTCCCCCATACACTCCACCTCAAGGCTCTCTCCCCTTCCCCTCTATCCCTTTTGTGTTGGCTAGCCATCACATCCCTGTCCGCTGTCCTACAACTCCACCGCGTGCCCACGGGTTTTGGGTTCGGCTTGGTCCTTTCGTTGGTTAGTCCATATTGCTACGCTTCCCGCATATAGTCGAACTATGGGATAGCATTCGACGGTCAGTCTGCCCGCGGAGGACCTCCCTTCTTTGCGTGTTCTTCGGTCCTCCCTTGGGCCGCCAATGGCAACATAGCCGACTGTCGGCTCTCTGCCGCCGGATAAAAGGTCGCACTCCTCCCTTTCATTTGAACACTTCTTCCAGAGGAGGAAAGGAATGTGTACTGGGTATTACCCTTCCCTCCCTCTCCTCTTATCCTATCCCTCTCTCTCTCTTAGTGCCGGTCCACTGCCCCCTCCACTCTGCCGGTGCTAGCCGTCAGTGTCTTCGGTACCCTAACTGCCTCATTGAATGATGTCAGTGTCGGTATGCCGTTGCCGGCCGCCGGTCCGCTGGCTTGCCGGCGATCTTCCATCACCTCTGAAAGACTTGACTCAAAAAGAGAT
This sequence comes from Palaemon carinicauda, assembly GCF_036898095.1. Lineage (NCBI taxonomy): Eukaryota > Metazoa > Arthropoda > Malacostraca > Decapoda > Palaemonidae > Palaemon > Palaemon carinicauda. Next base: position 123,146,216 of record NC_090731.1, read on the forward strand.
TTTCCTTTTTACTCTCGCCTCAGGAGCCCGAGTCAGTGAAATAGTGGCTTTATCTAGAGAAGAGGGCCAGATACAGTTCGCCGAAACAGGGAACTTACCCTCTTCCCTGACCCAACGTTTCTCGCTAAGAATGAACTCCCTACTAAGAGGTGGGGTCCCTGGAGAATCTGCTCTCTGAAGGAAGATGTCTCTCTATGCCCAGTGGAGAGTCTAAAGGTCTATCTTCGAAGAACTTCAGACTTTGGCGGAGGACAACTCTTTAAAGGAGAAACATCGGGAAGTGAATTGTCACTTGAACAACTAAGGGCGAAGATCACCTACTTTATTCGCAGAGAGGATCCTAACAGTACACCCGCAGGTCATGATCCTTGAAAAGTCGTCTCTTCCCTAAATTTCTTTCAAGGAATGGATTTCGAAAGCCTTCGATCTTTCACAGGCTGGAAATCCTCAAGAATGTTTTTCAAACACTATGCGAAGCAGGTGCACAAAGTCAAGAGATTCGTGGTACCCGCAGGTAGTGTATGAAAACCTGCTGCTTAGTGCTGCGTAGGACAGTGAGTTATTTCGGGACTCTAACTCAACGGGTGCCTGTGTTGACCCTAGTGCGATACATAGTGATTTTAAGTGTCACTTAGTGTCACGAGAGACTGTTCTTCTACAAGGTGAAGTAACATAGACTTGAACACGTGTGCCACATGTTTATTTCAACATGAAGTGTATTGAGACTTTAAAAGACTTTATAGTTCCCTTGGAACTTATGTGTGTAATGGCAAGTTCTTCCTTTTCAGATTCCACACCTTTGTCTTGCGTAGTCTTTAGTCTATGTTTGTTAACCAACAATTTTACTGTAAATTATTTATTTTATTTCACATTACCCCGAATATTTTCTTGAAAAGAATTGAAATTTAGCTATCATATGCGTCTTATTTCACCCTACTATATGAAATACATTATTGTTATAGAGTTTTATTGCCCCTATTTTGATCTCTATTATAATTCATGTTATAATATTGCTCCTATCTGATATATACTCACCTAAAGAAAAGTGAAATATTTGTTCTAAAACAAGTACTTAACTTCCCTGATCTGTGTGCGAGACCGACAAGATCCTCGTCTACAGGTGAGTTTTCTTCATCAGGTTACTTTGAGATGTTCCTTTCGTCCAAATAGGACTTCAATGCCAGGGGAGCAGGAAGCTATGTCATAGTTTATGCCATTAGTAGTGACATGTAACGGCGATGTCACGGTCTCTAAGGTCATCAGACCAAAGGAATATTGTTTAGAAGTCGAAGGCACTACCAAAATGGGAAAAATCCAAAATACACTAATTATCTGGTACACTTCCATCAGGACGTCATGGCTTGAGCCCAAAAAACGGATTTTGAGCAAAGCGAAAAATCTATTTTTGGGTGAAATAGCCATGACGTCCTGATGGACCCACCCTAGTTCTCTATACTGGCTTGTCAGGCCCCTCCCTTTCTTATTGTATCATGGAGGCTAACAGAGACGCCGGAAGGAATGAGGATATGGCGCGAGGATGTGACGTCAGTCAAGATGTCGGCCGTTTGTTTACCATAACAGTAACGCAGGAGGAGAGCTTTGCAACGGCTCCTCCCATACTTGTTACACTTGCCCTCAAAGTGTAAACGCTATGTTGGGTGCAAATAGCTATGTGGCGTGTCAAGCATACATCCCCTGTTATTAT
>NC_090731.1:123165420-123170420 GCF_036898095.1 Palaemon carinicauda
AAAGTTAATATTGTCGAGTGAAAAAAAAAAAATTTGAAATGTATATTGTTTTATCCGTATTAAATGTCCGCCAGTAATTTCTTTTTTGAGCATAATTATTTTCATGAGCTACTGCGTAACAATTGGAATATATCATTTGGAAAATAGAATAATTTTCTAGAAATGACGGCCTTTATTTTCTTCCGATGTCTCCTACAATCTTTCGTTGTGCATTTTAGTTTGTGGAGGTTTCTTTGACAATTTAGTTTTTATCGAAATTGATTTTGCTATTTATGTACCAACAACAGAAAAATAGATTTTGATAATTCAAAGAGACCTTTTATTTTGTGAATCTTGTCTTATAACCTTTTTCCTGTTTATTTGATGGGGCGTTAGCGCAGCCTCAAAATAACAAGATGGAAAAGAAATACATATATACTTCGTTTTTTTTTTATTTTTTTTTTAAAGCAACTGAAGGTGGTACTGCCCCCAAAGTGCAATAGTTTCCTAGAGTAAATGCCATTCATTAAAAGTTTGTGTATTGACTATGATGACTCTAATTCAAATGTAAAATGTTATTGACTCCAACTTAATTGATCTATCTTGTACATGGATATACATTTTATCTTTAAGACAAAAAATTTACCATTAGAAGTATGGCCCCTTTACATCATCGAGAAAGGAAACATTGAACAGTTAAAAATAGTACACTGTATTGTCCACAAGAGACCAATTCTACAAGTCTTTTATATGTAACTCTTCCTGAAGAGTGAAACATACAAAAGACTGGGCAATTACTACAGTTAAAGAATTTTTTTTACATATCTTATTACAGAATTAAGTGATTATATCATTACTTCATAAATATGTGCAGTACACGGATATAGTAATGAATAACGTAGGGGTTTTTGTAAAAAATCCTTGGTACCATTCATACCTTTACCTCAAGATGAAAATCATAAAACATTCAATACACACAATGCTTGAAATTCTCACCAACATTGATTTTATTTCATGAGGTGAAATAGACCACACAACGAGAAGGTTTATTCCGAGTATTGAACAAAAAAAAAGTTTGACTTACTAATTAAGTAGTCAAGGAGAATGGTGATTTGAATGAAATGATGAAGCCCATTTCTACTGTGGTAAAAGAAGTGATGCAATGGCATGTACCTGAAAGCTATTTCACATATAATAGTGAAAAACATGCATGTTTTTTAGAAAATATTATGTTTTTGTGAATATTTTTTTTCTAATAAAGCTTGAGTGTAACATACTTGTATAGAATTATCATTAGTCATTTGACTTAAATGATATTTTAAGACCATTTTGTGTAATAAAGTTACAACAATTATACTGTAAGAATATTACAATACTCTTTTGAAAGAATTATAATTATCCCAGATAGTAGGTTGGCCAAGGCACCAGCTACGCGTTGTGATATTACTACAAGAGTTATTGAGTCCTCCGAATGACCATAAAGTACTACACTGGATCCCTCTATCTGGTTACTACTCATACGCCGAATAGTATGGCATATTCTTTCCACATTCTCCTGTTTCCTCATATGTCTGACAACATTGAGATTACCAAACAATTCTTCTTTTCCCAAGGGGTTAACTACTGTTACTCTCCTCTTGGTAAGGGTAAAAAAAGAATTTTCAGCTAGTGTAAACAGCTCTTCTAGGATAAGGAAACTTCAAAATCAAAAATATTGTTCTCTAGCCTTGGGAAGTGTCATAGCCTATGTACAATGGTCTTCCACTGCTTAGGGGTAGAGCTCTCTTTCTTGAGGGTACATTCGGGGACATTATTCTATCATATGTCTCTTTCTCTCTCTTTTTTTTTTTTTTTTTGAAGTTTTGTAGTTTATATATGAAAGATCTATTCTAATGATGTAACTGTTCCTAAAATATTCTAGTTTTTTTGTTCATTGCTTGTCTTCTAGTTTATTTATTTCTATATTTCCTTTCCTCACTAGCTACATTTCCCTGTTGGAGCCCTTGGCCTTATAGCATCCTGCTTTTCAAACTAGGGTTGTAGCTTAGTTAATAATAAAATTACTACTACTACTACTACTACTACTACTACTACTACTACTACTACTACTACTACTACTAATAATAATAATAATAATAATAATAATAATAATAATAATGAATGCATTGGATGCAGATTTACCTCTGAACTTTGCTTCAGTTCAAAGACTTCACTATGAAATTTTCAATAGTATCTTACATTTCCATGCTCTTAAAATGTTGTAGATTACAAATAAAAAAAAAAAATTAAAAATATACCAGAGTTCATCGTTCAGGGCCCCATTTTTAGTAATTTTAAAGGATAGCTCCCTAATAGCAGAAGTGTATCTCAATATAAAGATAATTAGGACGACTCTTATGGCTATTGCATTTTCACTAATATAATAAAGTTAAAAGAATTTTCTGTCAGATTTTGAATGCAATAAGTCTTATAATCTCTATAAAATTTATTTTACTAATCATTGGTATCAGGCACTATGAAGTAGTATTCGGAACCCCTATCTGAAGTACACATACTTTCTGTTATAAGGATAACATTATATTATTATGAACGCAATGCTTATACGGCTTAAAGACTTATAGATCACTTATGAATGGCAGAGGCAAGGGACAGCAACAATGTCGTGGTAGGATAATGTCCTAGAGACTGATCATATATACATATGATCAGCGTCCAAGTGCCCTCTCCATCCAAGCTAGGACCAGGAAGGGTCAGGCAATAGCTGCTGAAAACTCAGCAGATAGATCTACAAGGTCTTCCAAACCCAGCCTCCATCCCTAGTTCACAAGGGTTGTGGGGATGCAGACACTACAAGAAACTATCAAGCTTGAGATGGTCTTGAGTCCTAGTTCAGCATGTTGCCAGGCAGGAACGTTTCCAAGAAACAAATACATCCCCAGTTTTTAATTTTATTTAAATCTAAATGGTTGTTCTTTTCACATATAAATTTCAAAGTAATTGGCCAATAAATGAAATTTTTTAAAATTAAACTGTAAACTACGAAATTTTCTAGATACGAGGTAATGTGGATGTTTTACACGACTGCAACTGCGTGCTTGACCTTGAAAAATTATATCCAAATTACTGAAACACTGAAGACATTCTGAAACAGTAGACATGTTAAGCATAAGATTCCATTGCTTCATTATGCTACAGGAATTATCTGACAATTAAATATTTCTTTATATTCACATACATTTTAATTTAATTAAAGTAAATTACAGAAATAAAATATATAAAACTGAATGCTGGAACTCATCCATAAAATTTCATTAGGCTTAACTCGATGTAGTATAACAAACTCAATGTAATGAAAAAAAAAATTCCAAATAAGGGTTTCAGCTGTTGGCAATTTTTTTTTATTAATATCAAAAAGTTTATTTGAATTTTATTCTTCAAATGGCTTGCTTTTGTTTCGTACAATTTTAAACAATATATTCGAGATGATGAAATTGCATTCCATTAAGGATTGAATGTTCGAGAAAGCATGTGAACTATTTTCGTATTTTACAACCTAAATTGAATAACATAATATTGAATGCTAGAATATACGTAAAGGTAACCGTTAACACATTTATGACACTTTTAGTGAAGTGGAATCAAGTGAGCTTTTATATATACTACCTCACTAAGTTAAAAGGTCTATCAGTTATTTTCTAAAATCGTAAATGTTAGTTTTATTTCGTTTTTTTTTTCTGTCTTTATATAGATAAACTTCGTCGGCATGAAATTAAATACATTTTTCTTATCTGAATGAATGTCACTTTCCTCCCCGTAGAGAAACTTATTTTTAATATAAGCAATATAGACATACTTTGCATGGGAAAATGATATTTTAATCATATAATAAACAGCAAATAAAATGAAACCTACATAATGAGAAGAAATTAGATTATCTTCTCATAAATCGAGATTGGAGTAAAATACAAATAAAAAAGCTTTATTAAGGCACAAAACTAAAGATGGCTATCTTGGTTTGGTTTCATGTTAATAATTATTATTCTTTTTTATTCATAGAATTTTGAACCCATTTCGTATAAGGAATTTATAGATATTATAACAAATCGGTGTTGATTTATAATGAAAACAAAGGAATTAGAAAGTTTCTTTCCCCTTCTAACATAAAAAGATCCGATTACTCCAACAAGGAATTAAGGGAAAATAGCATCCTTTTACGGCAAATCCCTTTCAATATTCGAAGCAGTTTCTCTCTTGTAAAATCCAAGTATTCCATTGTCCAATATAAAACAATAGATCTGCTTTCTCTGATCAACCAAATATCATAAAACTCTCAATACGCCTCGATTTAAAGAAATTGTAAAAAAGACTTGTCTATGTGTTCGATAATGGAATGTGATCACAAGAGATCTTGCTCCAGGTCCATTTACATTTCTGTAGGGATATAAGTTTCGATGAGGAATTTGAAGCTGCAGTTCCCTTGGGGTGTTTTTGGTGATATGTTCAATCTTACTGTATTGAAGAGGTCATCAATAAAAGAAATATTAATCTGAAAAAGAGAGTTTGACCTATTACATGTGAGAGTGGAAGCAGTAATGATTATCTGAACTTTATTAGTTGAACTGAATCTGTCAATTTGAGTGAAAGCTCTATTAAGTATTAGCTGAAACCCTTAGGAATTGAAAAAAATAGGGTGCAAATAATTATAATATCGAACAGCCGCTAGAACTACAATTTCTGACATTTTTAACGGGAATTATTGCATAGGAACTCACATATATAAAAAAGAAAAAAAAAGGAAATCATAAACCGATATTGAAAAGACTTGTGGTACAAACTAAACTGTCTGTTTTTTTTCCGCAAATTCACAAGTTTTTATTTTTTTTTCCTTTTTTTACTGCAGTTGGAGAATTTGTATTGCTATTCTATTAGGCAAAAGTGATTACCTCCCAACTTTTGTAACTCTCATATTATGGTGAAACGTCTAAATAGGTACGCTGAAGGTAATCGTATGATTCCTAGTT
>NC_090731.1:123175420-123190420 GCF_036898095.1 Palaemon carinicauda
AAGCCTGGGTTACCTTTTCAGGTGAATGTGGTGAGAAGTATAATTTTTTTTTAATCTATACACATATTTTAATGAATATTCAAAATACAAATGAAGTAACCTATGTTTGATAACTTTATCATTGAAATATGTCGAAAAACATACAAAATGGGTAGTTTATCAATTACTGATTGAAGCAATTAAACACCAATTAAGACTGCTTTATAAGGGATACGACACAAGCGCCAAGAGAAGGTACAATGAATCTAGATCAGGAAGGAAAGACGGTAATCTCTACCAATACATAAGCCCATTTACTTTTTTGGAAAATGGAAATCAACTAATATCAAAATGGTCGGAGTGTTGATATTTAAGTGTTGGAGAAGTACAACCCACACTTATGCAGACTGCTCTGCCATGTCTGGTCATATGTTTATTGTTATCATGTAAACAGACTGAAGATTTAGTCCAACAATGATGGAACACTTTTCAGAGACCTCCAAGTATAATATATCTAAATGAAATTCCTGGTGTTGCAGTCATGGCAATTTCATATAAATGTTTATTGGATGTTCAAAAAATTAAAAAGAAAAATAGTTTTTTCAGGTCTTGTTTGTCTAAAAAGCGGGTAGCTATTAGTAAGCACTTAAATCCTTCATCCAAAATCTAAAATGCTTTGTCAGTAAGTGATGTATGGATGTGATTAATGTCCCTGTACGCTACAGATTTATCAATACAAATATTTATCTTTCAGATTTGTTATACTATTATAAATCAATAAACACATTATTGCATGTAAAAAAGGAGTGATTTTCCAACGGCAACGAAGGCAAAAACTTATACAAGCTAATTGATAATTGAGTGTGGATGAATTACAGGTAGCTAAAAATAATTTCAGGAAGGAATAAACTAGCCGTTTGTAACCTTATTGGTCTCTGCAGAGAGGAAGAATTAATAAAAAAAAAAAAAAAAAATACACTTTTACTTGATTAGGTTCGACCTTTTATAGCTCGTGTTTCTACAATTTTAATTAAAATTCTATTTTTAATTTTCTTCCAAAATTATTCACTAAAATCAAATAAAAATCTGTTTCGATTGTTAATGACAGTCATGAGAATTTCCAAGTGAGTTTACAGATACCATAAATGTTGTTGCTTCTTGAAATTATTGAAATAAGAATTAACATATATTTAAGTATATTTTATATACAGTAGATAAAAATTAATACCCAATTGAATTTTCAAACTCAGAAGTAAAAAGATGTAATATAAATCCTGTAATTGAAACGGGATAGAATTAGCAATGTATCCATTTTGATTTCTAGTTAAAATGAAACTAACTAGCACGATTAATCTATTAGTAAATAAAGTTGTCACTGTATTTAAACATTGTAGAAGATAGTATTCGTTTTCAATATATTTGAGCATCTATCACTCTGCCCCCCTTAAAAAAGGGAGAAAATAATAAAGCTAGATTCAGGGGGGGGGGGGTTAATTTTAGTAATCAAATTCTAATGTTGGATGTAATTTAATATATATATATATATATATTATTTTCCAGTAGGCCCTGCTGCTTCCTCCGGGGCCTTAGATGACCGCGGAGGTAGCAGCAGTAGGGGAGTCAGCATTATGAAGCTTCATCTGTGGTGGAAATGTGGGAGGTTGGGCTGTGGCACCCTAGCAGTACCAGCTGAACTCGGTTGAGTCCCTGATTAGGCTGAAGGAACATAGAGAGTAGAGGTCCCCTTTTTGTTTTGTTTCATTGTTGGTGTCGGCTACCCCCCAAAATTGGGGGAAGTGCCTTGGTATATATATATATATATATATATATATATATATATATATATATATATATATATATATATATATATATATATATATATATAATGTCTAGTTTAGTTTAGTTCAGTTTTATGATTTTAAGAAAAGAATACATTTATTTTGTTACAGGTGGAATATATAACTTTCAATACCGACATACATCACCAGTGTTCAAAAGAATAATCCAATAACAATATAAGCCAGCTTTAGAGGTTTAGAACATTCCAAACGATTCCCATTCCATCGTAAATGTATTACTCTTAGCTTTAACTTGTAAGTTATAACATTTAACGATCAATCTTAATTGGCATGAACAGAGGATGAATAAAAATATCTCAACAGAGTGTTGTTTAAAAGTCCATCATATATATGATCATTTATTCATGAAATCGTGTTGAGCTGTAAGTACATACAAATTCCAAAGTATTGGTGATGGAATATTATAGTTCAAGGCAACTGAATGAAAACATTGTGCATGTTTTGAAGGTAAATCTATGCTTGTAGAGACTCTTTACCGTATAAAAACTCGAATGAAGGATTTTTGCAAATCATCCCTGGAAATACCCTCGCCAGGGCTGTAGCAACTTATAAAGGACTATCTTATGAAAACCACACACAAAAAAGGTATACTTAAATAGACGAAATATTACACGTTACACCTACGGCTTTTAAAACAACTACTAAAGTATGCAACTCACCGAATCGATATAAAAGAAAAAAAAATATAGATATAACCAGAATTACAAAGTGTGGTCAAAATATAGCAGCTATTGTACACAACAATCAGAGAAGAGTTCTCGAAAAGCCAAGATACCCAGGGAGACTTGAAATACCATTGGGCGAGAAAATAATGAAAACCTTTGAGAGAGAAAGAAAGGGGTATCAATGAATAGCCATCAGAGTCAAAGATAGTTTTGATAATGAAAATTACATGATAGTACCTTATAACAAAATCTGCACTTGGATAAATGAGTGCATATCGAAATGTAAAGTAATACAGCCCTGAGCACTCATTTTCTCTATAATAAGAGTAAATTTCTACCAGCATGTATACATTAAGTCCATAAAATAAGTCAAAATTACTTTCATAGAGGAGAGTTTTTCTGTAAGCACGTAATACATCATACTTTATCTTTTATAGAGGCATTCGACTATTTTCTTTTACAAAACATGAAACTTTCCTGTTTCATGAATTAAGTTATTCAACCCTCATCGCAAATTGCTATTCATTACCAGATATATTCATAAATCAGTCTATGTCTGCATTTAACATTTTACCCCAAGAGTTGTCCCTCCATCTCTTTGCTTTCTATCAATTACAAAACCCTTATTTTTAAGTGCAATCACTTTCAGACTCTGCAGTCTCTGAAGAGTATTCCAAAAGCATGATAACTCTATCTGTCCAAATAAGCCTTTCTCGACCCCCCTTTTCAACCCCCTAACTTTGACCTTAAACAAACATTTAACTGACTTTTAACATATTTTGGCTCAAAAGTATTCAAGAGCCTTTCCTGTTATGGTAGTCTGGGGGATATCATCTCTGACTCACAGTTCGTGGGTCGGAAGTTCGAGCCCTGATCGCAGTTTGGAGTGAGACTATAGGTCTTACCTGTTGTTGAGTCATCAGTAGCCATTATCTGGCCCTCCTTGGCCCAAGCTTTGGAAGAAAGACATCTTGGACTCTGATACTATTGCCTAGTCTCTGGACTCTTTCGCTCATAAGTGATCTTTAAACAGTTAAACGGTTATAAAAGTAGGTTGTTTCCTCCAGTTCAAACTATGAAATTATTAACGCAAAACAGGTGACATTTCTGTATGTTGTCGTCTACGATATGCTTATAGGATATCTTTCATTTTACATCGTTGTCCATGTATGCTCTATGTGCATATTTACACATACTAATAATTTATTAACGCTGAATTCATAACGATGAAATCCATACCAAATCTTTTCCCAGCTAGTTGAAACAAAGTTGGCCTTGTTTCTATTGTCAAAGTCACCAGTACCCCCTTTCCTATTATCAAAGTTTGCAACCTTCACTTTTTTTACCATTTATTTCCAGTCAATAATTTAATGCCCTGAGGAATTACTTAGTGACAATATATTCACTTAAAATCTTACAAAGTGAAATTCATTTTAGCAGCGCTTTTGTCATTCTACCAGGGTTTATCTCCTATTACATTTTATCCTCGGTACATATATTAACCTCTAGCACAATTTACTACCACTTGAAAATACTTTCCACAACATAAACTAAATTTTGTCATTGACTCAAGCTAAGAAACCTATTTTTTTTCTTTATCTAACCTTTAATTTCATCATTTCGCCATGAAAAGATTATATTCGTAGTTCACGGTCTTTACCAGAACGTCAAGCTCACGGATTAATCATCGAAATATGAAAGGTATATTGCTCTCTATTTTAGGTTTTACTATAGCTGAACCATTTTCATTCATAATCATCCATAATCATCCTATTTGTGAAAAAATTAAATTTCTCCTAAACAATCCATTCATAATTGCCTACTTTAACTTTCAATTTCATCTGGTTATTCGTATACATATAGTTATTATTTTTTTTTCTGCTTGTACTAACTCAAATTTACATATAAAATTACATATAATCTTGCAAACTTCTACCCAACAATCAAGTTCTTTCATAATGTATTCTGAAAGGAATTTCATTGTTGGCCATTTATAGTTACTAAATATACAAATTAAAAAAAATGGAATGCGTATAGAATAATTGCCTTAAAGTATGTACTAGGTGGCAGAACAGGGCTGAGGGAAAACCTCGTTGATGTAAGCATTGATGAAATTAGGTTACTGACACATAACACGTGTTTTTTCGGTAGTAGTGCAAAGGACAACTGCCGTCAGCCCCTACTATCAGTCAATGTTTGAAAATAACGCAAAACCAATAAAAAAGAATAGGCAACAATATAAGGGAGTACGGAAGTTAAACCGGAAATACTGCAATAGTCTAAATACTAAAGTGCATGAGTATGTAAGGAGTATTCAAGACAAAGAGGGTATAGCTTTAGAATCACCTAATAATGTTTGTAGATACGCAAAGTGAAGAGTTTTGAGATGGGGTTATGAAATTGAAGATATAACCTATTTTTCTAAGGAATAGTGCAAGACCACAAAAAGGGTTAGGAGCCAGGATTTAAAGGGATGGACAAGACAATAATGAATAGAGTCAAAAGTGAAGTGATGCTTTGAAATAAAAAAAGCTAAAGGTTAAGTCAGGAAATATCATATGAGGAATATCAAATGTTCAATATGAAAGTGAATGAATGGAATAGAGATAATGTCAAAATAGCTAAGAGAATAGAATTTGTGAATGAAAATAACCTGTTGGAATAAATTGTGTTGAAGTCGATGAATAGAGTATATCAAAATATTTTCCTAACCGAGAGAAGCTAACTTTAATGATACAGAATTGCAATGAGTTTCATGATATAGAGAGGGCATTCAGGAGGCTGAACAGTAGGAAGAAACAAAATGTTTATTGTAATAAAAAAAAAGAAAAACTTCTATGCCAATATAGGAATTTGTATATATGTTAGTATGAAGTAAATTTGCAAATAAATAGTTTAAATGCACCATTTTACCTTTGAAATGAGATTGTAAAAAAAGGACTAATGGAACTGCAAAATGTATGGAATGGATTTAATAAACATGTAATGTGGTACATACTGCGGACATTTTTTTTTAACACGAAGTAACTGTTTCATTATGATTGAAAGTATTATGACTAAGGGAAGTGTGCATTAGAATATGTAGACATAAGTGTAATTTGATTACAACAAAAAAAAAAGTTATATGAATCGATTCCACTTTTATATATCTATAAAGTGAGTGAAGTGCCATGTAAGAAACCAAAAATCCGGTGCAGGAGTGAGACAGCAATGCAAGAAAATGGGTCAGAATGGTATTTCTGTATTTAATGTTTGGAGACAGAACTGGGATGGTTAGGAGAAAAAAGTGAAATTAGATAGACAAAGGAGAGTTGGAGAGTGTCATTATGACGAAAATTATCAAAGCAAATATGAAAAATGCTATTCAAATGGCTAAGTAAAAACAAGGGAGATGGAACATGTTGATATTGAGTGTCAAATGGAATTGTAAATTTCAGAAAGCTAATTCGAAGTCAATAATGCATAAGGTATAATGCAGAAAGAGGTGGTTCCTAGAAGACGACCTAAACTAGAAAAAAAAAAAGCATAGACTATACGCCATTATCAGAAGAAGCAGGGTATGTTTATAGATTCCAGAGTTGCATGAGAGTACTCTTGGTATGAATATGGAGTTAGAATATGAGATACATATTGAAATTTAACTGTGGGATATATTGGTTTAGCAGTTTTGTGAAGGCCAAATTCAATTATCAAACAGTTATTATCAATAAGATGTGTTTGTCATGGGTAGAAAATATTGAAAGGAAAAACCGTATCTCTTTTCAAAGAACATCTGTAGAGAGAAGAAATTCAGCTAGTGTTTGGTCAAGATGTCATCACCTTAATTATAATCATCAGCATTTCTGGAAAAAATGGACCATCAATGAAAACTTTTCTCATGGAAAATACGACCACTTAGCGTCTCATACCACACTTTTGTTATATGGCGCAACACCAGGTCTATATTGGATCATAATTTTTTATTCTAGAAACTGCTATGGCGTGACTGAAGTGGATGTTATTAAGGAAACATAGTCAAGATGCAGAATATAAGAAAAAAACTCATTAAAAGGAAAAAAAAATATGGCCCATAGTAATTTGCTCTGATTATACAGGCGGTTATAAGTTTTCAAAAGAGAATGTTCTGAGATGATAAGAACTAGATATGAAAACCAGAAGTCAGTCAGAGCCAGATGCCGACCTCTTTTCAGACATCAAATACCTGTCTCCAAAATCTTGAAGAAGCAGATAGGCTAGCCCTTCTTGCTTGTGATGACAAGTAGCCTCACTATTTGCGGCCTTCCCTCTCTTTTACACAATCTCCAAATTCTGGGAATAAAGGCTGTTATCCCATCTTTGAGTCCGAAATCAGTTGAACTTCTACAGCCCTGCTGCAGCATTCTTAAGCATAAAGTCTCCATACAAGCATCATCTCAGCAGCTGAAGAAAACTCTCCAACATTCTATTTCAGTATTTTATCACTCTATTTTATTACTTATTCCCCATATCAATCAAAATTTAAAATTGCCATTTGCCATTCAAAGTAAAGAAGCAATATTTATTTTCTTTGCAAATAAGCTTGTGAATAAGCATGATATTTTTTTCTGTGAGTTACTTTTTACACTTATTTCCCATATTTCAATTTATGTTGTCGAATCATTTTTGTTTAGGGATTGCAAGAACCTGAAACAATTCTGAGATCGTAACGCAATAGGTTCATAATCTCACAGTCGAATCGGTGGAACTTCAGAAGTTCAAACTTTGAAAAAAAAATTTCATGTTGATCAGACTAACTTGAGTCTCGTTTCATACTTCATATAAGACACACACACACACACACACACACACACACACACATATATATATATATATATATATATATATATATATATATATATATATATATATATATATATATATGTATATATATATATATATATATATATATATATATATATATATATATATATATATATATATATATATATATATATATATATATATATATATATAGTTAGATAGATAGATACATCGATACACACACATATCTATCTATCTATTTATCTATCTATCTATATATAAATATATATATACATATATATATATATATATATATATATATATATATATATATATATATATATATATATATATATATATATATAGATAGATAAATAGATAGATAGATACGCACACACCTATATATATATATATATATATATATATATATATATATATATATATATATATATATATATACATATATATATGTATATACATTCATATATACATATATATATATATATATATATATATATATATATATATATATATATATATATATATATATATATATATACATATGTATATATATACATACACACACCCATATATATATATATATATATATATATATATATATATATATATATATATATATATATATATATATATATATATATATATATTTATATACATATATATATTAACGTTGCTATTAATCTCAAGATATTTTATATTTCTTTTCATTCATTACTCTTCTTTTGGAGTGTTTGAATGTGCGTGCATGTAATAAGATAGAGAGTAAAAGATGTGGGATTTGAAGTATATTTTGGAATGAAGGGATGACTTCATTGGCCTTGTGTGAGATAAAGATAGAAGGGAAGGGTGAAGTGATGTTTGGTTAAGTGACAGGTAGAGTGTCTGTAATTTAAAGGGAGAGTGGCAAGAGAGGTGTGGCTTTACTGCTTAATGTGGGTAAGGGTTAGGTTGTGTAAGGAATGTTAGGCTTTTTTTTTTTTTCTAGTGCACATGGGCCAGGTTGTGAGGAAAGGGAAAAGCGAAATTAATTCTGAAATGAATTAACTAGCTGTGTAGAGGGACTAGGTAGAAGGAATTATGTAGTTGGGAAGGGTGACTTGAATGCCAGAGTGGATGCTGGAGAGGTAGAAAGCATCATTGGGAAGTATGACGTAGCAGGTGAAAATGTGTGGTGAGAGACCGGTAGCTATGTGTGATGATCAAGAGCTGGTGATAACTTGGAGTTTTTTTTTTTTTATTCAAATAAAAAGATGATAACAAGTATACTGAGTAAAAGTGGTAAATGGTAGAGAGGGCATTAATGGATTATGTGTTGATAGCAAGATGGATGTTTGGAAGATTGAAAGATGTGCACATGTTTAGCGGTATGGCTAACGGTATGTCTGATATATTTTTGGTTGAAGGAGAGTTAGTTGTAGTAGAAGATTGTATATTCTCAATTTCCTTACTTAACGAACAAAATCAATAATATAATGGAAAAAAAAAATAGGCATACAACGAAAACCTACTTGAAAAATATATTCATTAGGAGGGTATTTTTGATTAGTTTTAGGATAGGTAATTTGCTCAAGTCCAAGGAGTCGTTATCTAGTGAACTATAATCTATGGTTGTTTATAAATTTGTATGTCCAAAGTGTAGTTCGGAATATCTGGGTAGTTCAAGTAAACTGTTGTCTACTAGAACCTTTGAACATAGAGGCATTAGTTCGAGGAATCATTTACCGCTGGGTAAGCCTTCTCAGTCCTCTATAAGGGATCATTGCCATGGAGTTTGTAACACCCATTTTAATCATTTTGATTTTAGCATTTTATGTAAAGCTCCATTTGAGAGCGAGCTAAGATTGTTAGAAACACTTTACATAAAAAAAATTAAACCTAATCTAAACCTATATAATTCTGCTTTCAGCAGGAAAGTGTTTTGATTACTATTTGTGATTTTAAATTATCCTATTGATGCTCATGTCTTTTACCAATGTCTTTTATTGTTTGTAACAATGTATATTTTTAAGTTTACAGAACCTGATGATGGACAAATGTCCGAAACGTTATAATAAAGGCTATTGAATGAAAGATGGTTTTTCGATTTGTACTTGCACTGCTGTTCCCCATTAGACTACGTTTCCTTTCGTCTGAGAATTGCAGAGAAGGGAGAAAAACTAACTTGATATTTTGTTTCTCGAGAGATACCTTCGGTGTGGCTGTATTCCAAAATTTGTACAGCTTAAGTTTTACAGGCGGCAGCTACGGCGGAGACGATTCTACAAAGATTGGCAGAGTTGTTTAATAGAGAATGAACTTCGAGAAAAAAAAAAATAACAACAACAACTTCAACAACAAAAATATTAACAATATTGATAATATTAAAAATAATAAAAGCAACAATATTAACAATATTAAAAGAAACAATATCAACAATATTAAAAAGAACAATATTAACAACAATATTAAACATAAAAAGAGAATTTATGAGTAAGATCATGCTATTCATAAATTAAAGATAAGTTCAGACGATTAATCACCAAAATAATACATACAAAAATACAAGCACAATCGCTTAGAGTGCCAAATGTTTCAGATACTGAAACTTTGTACTTCATGAACGACTGTTCCTTGATGAAAAGTAAATGTTTATTCATGGCTGCACAAGTAAGTATGAATATAATTATTAGTGTGTACATAATCTGATTATTGATATATCAGAAGCAATATGAAAAAATTATGTCGTATATCTAATGACTTAGTGAAATGCTCGTCTTTTTATTATCAATCATGAATCACAGCTTTTTATACATGCAGCTTCGCTTCAACAATGAGGCATAGAAATACAAAGTTCTGTTATGAATAAATGAATAACTACTATTTCTATTAGGGTGATATTTCGAAGCCTTTGACCCACGAGCCTAGTATGCAATGGAAAAGGAAATATCATTGGAAGGAGAAAGGATTTATGAGATAGAATCATTCAAGTATTTAAGAACAATGATCTCAAATACAGGGTCTTTAGAATTAGTTTAGTGAAAGATTGAAAAAAGAAAATCAGGCAATGGTTAGGCTAAGTAAAATCTGGAAATCAAATAGCCTGAAATTACATATAAAAATCAGACTATACATCACTTTAGTGAGATTGGGGTTACTTTATGGACATGGGTCATGGTATGACAATGAAACAATCTTCAATACGTTTGAGAACTAAGCCCTCAGAAGGATATTGGGAGTTAAATGGCAGGACAGGATTAGAATTTATACTTTAAGAGAGATTACTAGAGTGTCATATGTTGATAAGATCATGATGAGTGGTAGATGGAGATGGTTTGGATATGATCTTTGCACTTTCCAAGAGATTAGTTCACCAAACGTTCAGTTGGGGTCCATTAAGCAGTAAAAGAGTTGGAAGACTCACACCTAAATGGCTTAGGACTATGAAGCGCGAAGTAGGAGATGAGGAATGGAGAAGTATTGAATTAAAACTTCAAGATAGAGACGACAGGCGAAATATAACCAAGGCCCTTTGCGTCAATAGGCGTAGGAGATGATAATATTTAGAAGACCGATCACTAGAAAGTCCCAGTGGCCGCTCTAATTAAAAGAAAAAGAGTTTATTAATTGCTGTATTATTTGTAGTAATCTTCAATAGACATAGAATGATTAATAGTAATAGAATTACCCGTCAAATTTTCTAGCAATATTTGAAATTACAATAAAACGTTCTATATCAGTATACTATTCCTATCAGGTGATTAGGGATAATTCCTCACATTGACAAACGGTGCTTCATAAAAGTTAATATCATTTTAATGGTATGGGAATGTCATATGTTAATGAGCTCTCACAAAAAACGGCCAATAAAATTTATTCGTAACAGTTCTGACACTAGGCTTACCTATTTTTTTTTCTCTCTTTTTTTAATGTTTTTGACCAACACTAGCTTGGTAATGTGGGGATGTTGAAATATAAAGATAATCATATTCATGAAAGACAAACGGGCTGACCTAAAGCAGAAGATAATAACATAAAAGAGTCTTTATATCAACATTATGAGAAGAAATTATATTGCCATTAAGATATTTATATAAAATTATTCAGTCATATGTCTACGGCAGATAATGCCATATTTCGTTCGAGAAACCGGTTCTATTTTTATATTGTCTTGCTGATTATATAAGATTTTTCATGATTCACAAATCCAATTCAATACAAAATGATATACAAGATTTTTTCTATACTTCTAAAATCATAGAAAATCAAGTTTTGCTTATCGCCAGTTTCCCGACAGAGCTTTAAAAATCCACGTGAAAGCTGCTAGAAAACATAGGATCTTTGTTGATTAGTGATCTAGAGAATGCACTGCATGTGGCAAAAAAACGAAATGATTGTGGAGTTAAAACAAATCATACCTACCAACCGGGATGCTTTTCAGAGAAAACTGTTTTATCGTAACTTGTCATTCAAATCATGTCCACTAATTTCCACCAAATCCCTTTAGAGAAGGATTTGTATTATTCTATTCCAAAAAATAAAAGATTTTATAAAACCATTAATAATGGAGGGGTATTAATCATCAATATATTATCCCAGTAATACTGAAAAAAATGCAGCTTGCGTTTGTTAAATGGTGGTGACAAATATGCTAGGAGCCTTGAATATTAATTACAGTATTCCAATTCTCTTAAATTAATAAACACAAATTATTTATAAAACTATTACCAGTTAATGGAATGGTAACTAACTTGATATAAATAATATATAATTTAGAAAGAGAGTTTTAATCATAGTCAGAAAAAAAAAAAAAAGATATTCATTCGGAACTCCTTGCATAACACATTTTCAATGAATTTTGATATGCTTCTATGGATAAGATTTTAAGAAGCTCCTACCCGAAGTGTCAGTATATCTTCATAAACATATTAAGTATAAATAGCTCTAAAGTTTAAACTTACATATAATCAATGTGAAATTTGTATCCCCTTGAATGTTTATGAAGTTATAATTGCTTGTATCGAAGTACCCGTGTACATTTCATAAATTGCCAACTATAGGTAACACTGAACCTAAGATATAAATAATTTAATGTGAATAATGTCTAGCTGATGAAGGGTAGAGGCTACGTCATTTCTTATGCTGGCATAATGAATAATGTACATGCCATTGTAAGCGTAGTTATGAATGGCTGAAATGACCTATCCTATATATGGACCTCACCGACGTGGTACGCTAGGAATGCATTTTAGCATAGTGAAATGAACACTGCGAATGGTATAATTCTCTTTGCCAGTCACACATCTGATGTGCTTCCATTGTACTAATACAGTTGGTCTTGCAAGATTATGTTGTACCTGTACATACACGTCTGCTGTGAACATCAGATCATAATTACAGTAACTCCGTAAATTTTCATTTTCCATCTTCGAAAGATATTAACCTTTTCCCCTTCTAAATAACTAACGCTTTTTGTCTTTTTCTTCCAATAAAAGAAAATCATAATAAGAATAGCTTTCACGAAATTACCAGATCCGAATTTATATATAAATAGGCCTAGATATAAAACTGAATGCACATACATATAGAAGTAAAAACACTATTCTTAGAGACATATTTCTACTCATATCAAATGTTTGAAACCTATTAATTTGATACTTGCAGATACTATTTCATTACATCAGATAAATTCGTGCATTGCGTGATAGTCTATTTCGTACAGTAGCCCACTTGTCCACGAAATATGTATATATGAAGCAAAATCTTTTCTAGCAGGCTAATGGAGTACTTAGCATTTGTATACAATTTTTTACAAATCTTTCCAAACTATAGTTGAATGTTTCAGAATTGGAATCAACAAGACAAATAAAAAGGTGCCTGAAATTTCTACCAAGTTCAAAATGAGTCTCATACATTCTATAATGTTAGAGTATACAGGTCAAAGAAAGGCTACATGTTTGGAATAAATGATTGCTTTGTCACTTCAAGATAAGTAACAATAAACACTGGTAAAACCTGTGTCGCTGAATTACAGAGATAACAAAAAGGATATCCAAATGCTAAAGATAAAAGCAGCACAAAATCCTTACAGTTCTGCTGTTAAGGTGTTTAAAGGTTCAAAGTTCAGGAAGCAATAGACAGGGCAATGCCGAGAGACTGACTACACACACACATACACAGACACACACACACACACACACACACACACACACATATATATATATATATATATATATATATATATATATATATATATATATATATATATATATATATATATATATATATATATATATATATTTATACATATACACATACATATATATATATATATATATATATATATATATATATATATATATATATATATATATATATATCATGCTCAAATAGAAATGAATTTCTACCTCATACCTGGGATCGAGCTCTATCCCCTTCTATTGAGAAACCAGGTCAATTCCAACCATGCCACCAGCGTCGAAGGCCACTCATCATCAAGCTAAGACCATGGAGGGCCATACAAAGCCTGTTGATGATTCAGCAGACAGTCCTATATTATCCCAAAACCTCTCATCCTTGGTGAGGTTGCAGAAACTAATAGAAACTATCGAGTTTCCGGGGCTCGAACTCCCGTCCAGCAGAGTGTTATGCAAGGACGTTTGAAATAGGCTAGAACAACCTAATTTTATTGACTTCAACAATCAGTTTGAACCAAGTTTTCATAGAAAAGATTCGAAAAAAAAATACAAATCAAGAATAAAACGACAAAATGCTGTTAAAAGAATGGACCAAACCGAACAGGAACTAATTACACATCGAAAACCATTGTTGTTTTTTGTGGGAGTCCAGACAAACCCATTGTTCAATGAAGCTAATTTAACGTTCATTGCAATGGACGTTTAATGATTTTGTCCAAAGGGTAACTAAAAAAACTGTAACTACCATTTTACTTCTAGTATATATCAAAATGTGTTTTTAACATGAGGATACAAATAATCTTTTTATTCTTATCCATTCTAGTCTGAAAAGTCCTTCCTTATTTATAGATTTATATCTTAGATATAACATTTGAATGAAAATAGTTTTTATATACATTCTGTAAGTAGTTATGCCTAAAAGGTCTGTGGTAATAGATAATGAAACTAGAAAGTAGTATCAGCCATTTGGCGATATTTAAGAGACTCTTCAACTATGGTTACCACCTGTGCTAGGAGAAGGACACTCGAAAATCAAACCATTGTTCTCTAGTCTTGGATAGTGCCATAGCATCTGTACCATGGTCTTCCACTTTCTTGGGTTAGAGTTCTCTTGCTTGAGGGTACACTCATGGCACGCTGTTCTGTCTTGTTTCTTTTCTTCTTGTTTTATTAAACCTTTTATAGTTTATGTAGGATATTTATTTTAATGTTGTTACTCTTCTTAAAAATTTCATTTTTTCCTTGTTTCCTTTCCTTGCTGGGCTATTTTCCTGTTGGAGATCCTGGGCTTATAGCATCCTGCTTTTCCAGTTAGGGTTGTAGCTTAGCAAATAATAATAATAATAATAATAATAATAATAATAATAATAATAATAATAATAATAATAATAATGATACTGGCGGACAATCCAATTCCAGAACAAGTATTTCCATCACTCACATTTTAACTAAGCAACAATTACCGCCCACAGGATTTTTTTTTTCTAACAAGTTATTGTTACTAGATTAATCATGCTCAGCATT
>NC_090731.1:123202920-123205420 GCF_036898095.1 Palaemon carinicauda
AGTAATAACAATAATTGTCCTTTCCTATATGACAAAAAACCGATGTTTGGTTATATATATATATATATATATATATATATATATATATATATATATATATATATATATATATATATATATACATACATATATATGTGTGTGTGCTTGTGTGAACATATATATATATATATATATATATATATATATATATATATATATATATATATATATATATATATATATATATATATATATATATATATATATATATATATATATATATATCTTTCTTGTCATGGTGAGTGACATTGTGAACCGAATGACTACACCGCCTCTCTTCGTCCCGAAGGTAGGGGGAAGGGAGTAGTCTTACCCTGTTGAGATGACGTACCCAAAGAGGTACATTCAGAAACCACAATTTATCACAAATTGCCAACCAACGAGTTGTAGCTAAAAAGAGAGGAAGGAATGGGAAGGCTTGTGTATGTGCATGTGGGTGTATATGCATATCTATCTAAATATTTAGTGGTGTTTTTTGACGCGTAGCATACAACAACAACAATAATAATAATAATAATAATAATAATAATAATAATAATAATAATAATAATAATAATGATAATAATAATAATAATAATAATAATAATAATAATAATAATAATAATAATGATAATAATGATTATAATAATAATAATAGAATATATATCAAGGCACTTCCCCAATTTCGGAGGGTAGCCGACATCAAACAAATGAAAAAAAAGGGGGACCTCTCCTCTCTACGTTCCTCCCAGCCTAACAACGACTCAACCGAGTTCGGCTGGCACTGCTAGGGTGCCAGAGCCCAACCTCCCCCGTTATCCACCACAGATGAAGCTTCATAACGGTAAATCCCCTACTGCTGCTACCTCCGCGGTCATCAAAGGCATCTGAGGAAGCAGAAGGGCCTACCGAAACTGCGTCACAATCGCTCGCCATTCATTCCTATTTCTAACACGCTCTCTTGCCTCTCTCACATCTATCCTCCTATCACCCAGAGCTTTCTTTACTCCAGCCAACCAACCAAACCTTAGTCTTCCTTTTGAACTTCTCCCATTATCTCTTGCATTCATCACCTTCTTTAGCAGGCGGCCATTTTCCATTCTTTCAACATGGCCAAACCATCTCAACACATTCATATCCACTCTAGCTGCCAACTCATTTTTTACACCTGCTCTCACCCTCACTACTTCGTTCCTAACCCTATCTACTCGAGATACACCAGCCATACTACTTATACACTTCTTCTCAAACACATTCAATTTCTGTCTCTCTGTCACTTTCATTCCCCAAAACTCCGATCCATATATCACAGTTGATACAATCCCTTTCTCATAACGAACTCTGTTTACATTCATCCCCAACCCTCTATTTCTTACTACTCTCTTATCTAGCCCCAACACTTTGCCTCCTTCATTCACTCTCTGACGTACATCTGCTTCCACTCCACCATTGGCTTCAACAACAGACCCCAAGTACTTACACTGATCCACCTCCTCAAGTAACTCTCCATTCAACATGACATTCAACCTCGCACCACCTTCCTTTCCCATACATCTCATAACCTTATTCTTACCCACATTAACTCTCAACTTCCTTCTCTCACACACCCTTCCAAATTCTGTCACTAATCGGCCAAGCTTCTCTTCCTCATCTGCAACCAGTACAGTATTCTCCGCAAACAACGGATTTACCTCCCATTAATAGTCATTCTCGTCTATCAGTTTCATGCCTCGTCCAAGTACGCGAGCATTCACCTCTCTCACCACTCCATCAGCATACAAGTTAAACAATCACTGTGACATCACACATCCTTGTCTCTGCCCCACTCTCACTGGAAACCAATCGCTCACTGCATTTCCTACCATAACACATGCTTTACTACCTTTTTAGAAACCTTTCACTGCTTGCAGCAACCTTCAACCAACTCCTTATAACCTCATCACATTCCACATTGCTTCCCTATCAACTCTATCATACGCTTTCTCCAGATCCATGAACGCAATATACACCTCCTTACCTTTGGCTAAATATTTCTCGCATATCTACCTAACTGTAAAAATCTGATTCATACAACCCCTACCTCTTCTAAAACCACCCTGTACTTTTAAGTTTGCGTGCTCTGTTTTATCCTTAATCCTGTTAATCAGTACTCTACCATACACTTTTCCAACTACACTCAACAAACTAATACCCCTTGAATTACAACACTCCTGCAAATCTTCCTTACCCTTATATAGTGGTGCAATACACGCACAACCCCAATCTACTGGTACCATTGACAACACAAAACACATTAACCAATCTCACCAACCATTCAAGTATAGTCATACCCCCTTCCTTCAACATATCAGCTCTCACACCACCCATACCAGATGCCTTTCCTACTCTCATTTCATCGAGTGCTCTCCTCACCTCCTCTCTTGTAATCTCTCTCTCATTCTCATCTCCCACCCCAACACCTCTCTATTATCCTGAACATTCA
>NC_090731.1:123210420-123222920 GCF_036898095.1 Palaemon carinicauda
ATATGTATATATATATATATATATATATATATATATATATATATATATATATATATATATATATATATATATATATATATATATACATATATATATATATATATATATATATATATATATATATATATATATATATATATATATATATATATATATATATACACACACACACACACATACATATATATATATATATATATATATATATATAATATATATATATATATATATATATATATATATATATGTATATATATATCAATACATATATATATATATATATATATATATATATATATATATATATATATATATATATATATATGTATATATATATATACACACATACATATATATATATATATATATATATATATATATATATATATATATGTATATAAGTATATATATATATATATATATATATATATATATATATATATATATATATATATATATATATATATATATATATATATATATATATATATATATATATATATTCCTTTCACACTCAACTCTCCGTTCCTTGGATAAGGAAGAGAGTTATCATACTCTAGTGAGAAGGGCTTGTGTGTGTGTTTGTGTGTGTATGTGTGTCTGTGTTTGCATGTGTGCGTATCTATCTAAATATTTTAGCGTCATTTATAACGTATTGCTGACATAAGTATAAGAAAAAGCTCCTATAAGAAAAGACCTTTTGCTTCAGAAAAAAATATTTTTATTAGAACTCGCCCCGTTTATTTAAACGTAAATATGAACTAGAGTCAATATGATTTACTTCCCCTCACATTCATACTCTTTATTGTGGAAAGGGAAGATTTCAATAACATGAATTGAATTTATTACACCTGTCTATCCTTTTATATTCATAAATAGAACTCGATGATCAAGAATTTATGTTTTATTTCTTTATTTTCATCCCGTAGGAAACAACAATTAGGTAAACTTATTTATTTTTGTAAAGTATTGTCATTTATCGGCTTAATTGATATACTATGAAATATTATATACAATCCTCTTTCTAACCTGATCGTATAAAATTCAGTGACCTATTAAAAAAGTTATATAAATTGAATGATTGAAAAGAGAAATGTATAATCATATAGCCCTTGCGTTCCAGTTTCAAGACCAGGCTAAATGGCGATGCCAGCGTACGAGACCATTGGAGGGTGATTCGAAGAAATTCCATTTCAAGTCAGTATCCATTTCAGAAGGATAATGTTCCTCCCGAAGAACAATTTAGAACTAATATCTACAACAATTGTTTAATAATCCTTAGCTTTGATGTTAACCGACGGCATGCAGTCATACACATACAGATACACAAGAATGCATACATGCCGACGATTATATATATATATATATATATATATATATATATATATATATATATATATATATATATATATATATATATATATATATACATATATATATATATATATATATATATATATATATATATATATATATATATATATGTATATATATATATATATATATATATATATATATATATATATATATATATATATATATATATATATAAATTTATTGACATGTATATATATATATATATATATATATATATATATATATATATATATATATATATATATATATATATATATATATATACTATATATATACTATATGTATATTTATACACACACACTATATATATATATATATATATATATATATATATATATATATATATATATATATATATATATATATATGTATATATATATATATATATATATATATATATATATATATATATATGTATATATATGATAATGATAATAATAATAATAATAATAATAGAGAGAGAGAGAGAGAGAGAGAGAGAGAGAGAGAGGAGAGAGAGAGAGAGAGAGAGAGAGAGAGAGAGAGAGAGAGAGAGAGAGAGAGAGAGAATTCCAGGGTTCTTTATGTTGGCCATATACTTGTTACTTTTCGTCATATCAGGCAATAAACCAAAGCTGACCGAGCGTGAATTTCATTAATCTTATATCATCCATCGATGACCTATCTGTATATATAGGCTACACTTGTATTTCACTCGAGCCCATGCAACAAGAAAAGGATAGCAGGCAGGCTTAAAGGGTGACTATGCAAAGCTTACTAATGTTCGTCCTTGTATGGCACATCCTTCACAAGAAGACGCCCCTAGAGGAAAATTCAAACTACCATGAATTTTTTTGTGATTTC
Organism: Palaemon carinicauda; assembly: GCF_036898095.1. NCBI lineage: Eukaryota > Metazoa > Arthropoda > Malacostraca > Decapoda > Palaemonidae > Palaemon > Palaemon carinicauda. The sequence continues at coordinate 123,212,641 of NC_090731.1, forward strand.
ATCTTTTTCAGCAATTGATTTTGCTCAAAATACTCTTTGTTCAATATATAGCTACTGTTCCTCATCCAAATAAAAAAATATTGCTGAAGTAAATACTCATAAGGTTGGCGTACACAGTACATCCATATAGGCCTACCACTTGCCAGAAAAATGGAGCAATGAAATAATGTTAATTTACGAGTCAATCGAGTCACAGTGGAACAAAGACCATTTGAGTGACGTGATGTAAATTACGTCATTACCATCACCAATCCGCAGTGCACAGCGTGGTGATGAAACCTGGCTAAAACTCGTACATGAATAAGGAGATGTCTAAGGCTTTTGTCCTGCAGTGGACTAGAAACGGCTACGTGTGATGTTGTTGTTGTTGTTTGAGGCGAGACCGCGTATTGAGTTTAAAGCCACTGCCTGTATATATGCTATGTTCTGATTATAAAAGTAATAATTTTAACAAATGTTTCCTCTGCCACATTTTCACCTTCGCATCTATCACTTTACATGCCTTAAAACTTGGTATATTTTTTTTTTCTTTTACAAATCCTCTTGTATATCATCTTTCATAATTAGAACTTATGTCTGGTGATTAAAATTTGCGTTCTATTATCTAGAAAATTCATATACAAACTAATTACATTGCAATTTTCAAAACTGATAGTTAGATTTACATTCAACTACCATTTACATCTTTTTTAAATCCATTTGTGATTTTTTCAGAGGAGGTGCAAATGATTTCATAGTTGTGTTTATTCTTTTAATTTTACATCGTCTTCTCTGTGAGAGTTCCCTTTTCCTCATTATTCCTTTTAATTTCCTTCTTATTTTATTGAAATCTGATTAGTTCACAAAGTTCCTAACACCTTCTTCACTCCCTCCCCAAACTGGTACAAAAATTCTGTCTCCAAACATGGAATAATTTAACTTGCAGTCAAGATTCGGTGAAACAAACTTTCAGTTTCACTGAATGTAGTTTTGGCAACAAACTGCACTGACCTGGTTTGCAACATATGTTCCGACGCTGTCCAAGTTATTGGAACATTCCAGTAAATATTCACAGATGTATATATAGAATTATGAGTATGACAGCTGCTTTGCAAAATTCAGATTCTAGGATACGTTTGTGAATGCCGACAGGATAGTGTTCTTGGAAGTACGAATAAAAACATGTCCGATAACAGAAAACTAGCTATATCAATAAAAAACATAAATTACTCTCTCTCTCTCTCTCTCTCTCTCTCTCTCTCTCTCTCTCTCTCTCTCTCTCTCTCTCTCTCTCTCTCTCTCCCCTTATGAGTTTCTGCTTATATCCTGGCTGCTAGATTGACAGCTAAAAATGCCGGAATCTGCAAGAAATTTTTTACAAACACAAAATCTTTTCCTCGACTTTGCTGGATATCAATGTCAGTCCAAATCGCAGCCAATAAAGTAGTACAGATAGGGAATGCTGTCGAATGGTATAACTTTAATTTTTTCATAGATTTACTCAACGATTTTCACTCCAGCGAACTATTAATTTTAATGACAGTATAACTATTCAAATCCCCGAATCTAAAAGGGCCATTAAATAAACCAGAGGTCGGACAAAGTAAGGCTCCTACGGGAGTATCATCTTCAGAGGAGAAACAATATATTTCTATAAAATCTTGTGATACCGAGGCGGAGAGAAGTAGTCAGCCCTTCCTGCCTGTGGCGAAGGGGAGTCACTAGAGTGACCTTCCTGCCATCTCACATGCAGAAATTCCAGATTTTTGCAAGAAAAAACATTTGCTGCCCCATCCTGAAACCACCACTTTTTTGGGAATCCTTAACCACGAACAATGACTCACCACTCATCATTTAAGTATTTTGATTGCTCTACCATCCAGGTTGTTCTTCCAATATAAAGCTGTTTCGATTTATTTGGATTTGAGTCATCGGAAGAAAAGGGGAAACGCCATTTCCTTTCTGTTTCAAATAAAAGGATGTTAACAAAGTGGTCGTTTTTGTGTTTCTTTTTCTATTTATTTCATTTATTCTAATTGCTGGTGTTGCATCCTTATTGTTGGGGGCTTGAAAGGACCTGGAACGATTCTTGGATCGCAACAGTTATGACGTCCTCATCTTTCTAATATTCCTCTCCAACATTCAGTCTTACCCTTTCCCCATCTTTGACTAAAGTCTCTTAGCATATTTAGATAAAGACGGATTTGCGCTATTCTGTTATCATCCATTTTTTCCGTAAGACCCATACTCCCATTAATTTTGAAACATTTGCTAAACTTTATCCAATTTCCTCTAAGTATATCCACGTTCTTCAGTTTGTGAATTATTTCCGTTTATACCACATATATTTTTCAATCAGTTCATCTTAAGTGGCAATTCAGTTCTCTCGTAAATTATATATATATATATATATATATATATATATATATATATATATATATATATATATATATATATATATATATATATATATATATATATATATATATATATATATATATATATATATATTCCAGAATACGTGACATATTTTATTCCTTCTTAAACTGGAAAATGAGGAAGTATAAAAAATATCTCTTTTTATTGATGGGAAAAAAATAGGTATAAACCATCACAAAAATAACAATAAGATATTTAACTTTCCATACACATCTCAGAGCAGGGCAAAAAAACTGTATCTAATATTTCAAGGATACACGTTTGTAAGTAAGGTAGGAGGGAGCAGGAGCAGTCCCACTCCGTCCTGCGTAATGCAAAAAGACACTTTCAATACTCAGAATCCAATCCAATGATTTCCTGTCAGTTTTCCTTTATGATGTGAAATCCATATTTGATATGATTTCGTTTTCGTAACGAGCTGTCACTCTACGAATATGGGTAGAATATATTATTTCTTGGAAGGTGGGGGACTTTGGTTTTAACTTTGATATTATCATAAAGTGAAGAAAAACCTTTTCGTTATTACATTGTTTCTTTAGCTACTTGTTTTAAAATTGAAAAAGATAGTTATTTTCCATCTTGTTTAACTTTCTTTTTCCCCATCCAGTAGATTAATGCAGATATTCTCTCTCTCTCTCTCTCTCTCTCTCTCTCTCTCTCTCTCTCTCTCTCTCTCTCTCTCTCTCTCTCTCTCTCTCTCTATAGTGGTATTTGAAATTATCTTTTCTACTATCTATTTTCTTATCCATCTACCAAGGTACTTCCCCCTATTTTAGGGTGTAGCCGACATCAAAAAGAAAGAACAAAGGGGGAATTTTCTTCTCATTGCATCTCTCAGCCTGACGAGGGATTCAGCCGAATTTGTTTGGTACTGCTAGGGTTCAACAACTCACCCTCCCCCGTTATCCACCACAAATCATACTTTATATACCGGATCTCTTACTTCTACTACCTTTTTGTTAACTGAATTGTTGATTACGAGTATACTGTCACTCAAATCAAATAAATGTCAGATAAGTTATGGTATTTTATTCCCTTTTAAACCAATGAATATCAACAAATTAAAGTTAAGTCAAATAATAAACAACAGAGTATGTATTGGTGATCAAACGGGAACATGCTGGTAAATATGGAAGTAACGAATGTAATTCGGTATTAAATCAAATGCCGTCATGAGAGCAGAAAAGGTATCTTTATGTTTATCATCAATGCAATATGTGCGAGTCGGGGACTGAAATAATAAAAGCCTTTTTAACTGTTCGTAACAAATTCAAATACAGCACGCTGTTAAAGATTTGCCGAAAAAAAAAAAAAAATCCCGGAATAGATGTTGCCACGCATTTGCCATTATAAAAACGGACTTTTTGACATAAAATGAGTGGTATTATATTCACCAACCTTAAAGATAATAACAAAGTAGGGTAAGATTACGTTCGTCTGTATTTTGCTGAAATAGACAGAAAACAGCATATTTCTACGAAAAATTTCCGATTAAAATTATTATTTTTTTTTTTTAACAGTGCAGTTGAATATCTATTATAATATAAAACATATTCTGACTATCCTCAGCTGACAGAGATTGAGTTTCGAATGATACATAATAAAAGAAATAAAAAAAAAACATGCATCACAGTCCTCATGGTTCCCAAAATTCGATGAACTGGAAGAACTTACAGACTTTACTGAATGCAACTGAGAATGAATGAAAAGTCTTCAAGGTTCTCTTGCAACTGATCATAACCACGATGAGCTTATAACGTGTATATAATTGAATCATAATAAATTTAGTTTCCTAGAATTTAGTTATTGAGGCCAAAAAAAAGAAAGTGTCTTTAGTAGTTACATTGAAAGTTACAAAATATTTGTTAAATGTTTTCAGAAGACCTTTTCACCTACGTATGCAGGAATTTTCGGAAACAGTTAAGCTGAAAAGTTGTATGAGTATAAAAAACTCAGTATAAATGGGCAATGGAAGAGGAAATTCATCTCAAGGAACGATTTGTAGAAGTGATCTTCCAGAAAAGCTGGAGCATCTAGACCCGGTACAATCCTCACTCGTTGGAAAGATATGTTTCCATTCGCTCTTAACCCTAAGAGGCTCTTCGTGAAATGAATTGCCCTGATTACAAGACAATGGCTTCGTAAATCTGGAAACAAGTCACTAAAAGTTTGTTTTGATGATATTACTCTGTTATTCTCTTCTGTTTTTGAGGGATCCAGTATCACGATCGAAGGCCTGTTGATTTAATTCAAATATCTTTGCACTGTATCTTTTTCTAAAACTAAAGATACGAAGATAAGGATATATTTACTGCACGTAGAAAGACTTATTCATCGGTTTTACATAATTTCGAAATTATCCAACTTACTGACAGTGAAATCTTGAACAATTTAAGAGCAAAGTATTATCATAATAATTTTTTTTTCAACCTAAATCCTTTGAATGTCCATTTAAATTCCCTTGGAGGGTCGTATAATCAAAATGTGTTCGCCCTCTAGCTTTCTCTATTACTAAAAAGATGAAGATAATGACTTATTCACGGCACAGAGAAAGAATTCTTCATTAGTTTTACATAATTTCGAGATTATACCTCTTACTGACAATGCAATCTTAAACAATTCAAGAGCAAAGTATTATAATTTTTTATTTTTTTTATGTATATAATTTGAAAGTCCATTTAATTTCCGTTGCAGTAAAAATTTAAAAAAAAACACCTTAAAACTGACTTCTCTCCTAACATGACTATATCCTAAAATCATTCTGATAATTTTGTCTCATAGTGGCCAAATCCCAGAATTGAATTCAGTCTATATTTCAAATAATTTTAGCTTACTTTAAAATTATAAAACATGGTTTATGTAAGCAGTTCATCTCATTATTTTCCATGAAGCGAATTAATCACTCAACGAGCTGTCATATAGACATTACATCAAATATCATACTGAAATCGCTATTCAAAGAGAAATTATTAGAATCATTTGGACTCAATGTCATCATAAGTTTCCTTCATGTCATATTAGAGCTATGAAATTTACTATTCCTTTCAGTTCATCATATGTTTGTGAAGCAGGTTTTTAGTAATGACTGCACTAAAAACAAAATATAGGTCCAGGCTAAGCATCGAGGATAATATGCACGTTTGTTTATAAGAAATTACACCCCAATTTTTTAATATCAATACTTATAAGGACAAACAGAATGTTTAATACTAATTTTAATTTTTTGCCTGTAAACTATGTTATATATCGTTCTTTAACTATATCAATTCAAAGTGATTACTGATAATCTTCTTCTGTAGGCCTAGTGCAATTATAATGACTTTAAGACCAATATGTAAATATTCATTCTCTTCTATAAAGTTCCCTTTTCTTATTTTTCTTTATTTATGAAGGTATAAATTAAAATAATTAAAGCAAACGGTATTTACTTTCATTAATACTCCTTTCTTTCTTATATTATGTGCAGTTGTTGTTGCTTCTTAAATACTTCTTTATCAAAGAAATTACTTTAAATATCCACCCGCAATTTATGGTACATGGGCCCTCAATTTTCATTTATGATTATGTACAGAACGTGTTTCCCACACGCTCGTACACTGTTACGATATTTTCTTTTGCATTCTATATCTCCCTCGACACCTCACTGTTAACGAAACCTATTTTAGTTTGTCTTTTTACGATTTTTTTATATATACTTTTGTAACCGTTTTATCCTGAACCTGTTTTATATAATCTCGCTATCTGTTGAAATAAAGTTAGTTGCATTCACCCGGCTTCTCACTTACAACCTAACGGCTCACTCTCACAATTCCTAGGGGGCCCGTGAAGCCCTTGGGAGTTGAGAACTACCGACTTTGATCATCCAAAAGCAATGAGCAACTCAGGGACGTTGGGAATAAAGGTATTCAAAATAAAGAAATAAGGGTATTGCAAAAATAATATGACAATTTATGTGGAATATTAAGCAAACTTCTACCTCAATATTTTTTCTTTAATTCAATAATTCACTGGACCTAAGGAATTTAGGCCCTGAAAAAATATGTATGTTTTTAATTTGTATTTTCTTCGTCACATTTCTACTTGCGATTTACCTTTTGACCTTTTGTAAGGATTTTGAGGGCTTAAAAGTTACAAAAATCAAATCTATACTAGTAATATCATTTTAAGTTTTCCAGAAAATTTAGCCGACAAAACATTTTCGAACACCATGGTAGCGACATCTTGAATTATGTGTCTGAAAACACAATGCGATAATACACACACACATACACGCATATACACACAAACTTACACACACAAACACACACACAGACACACACACACACACACACACATATATATATATATATATATATATATATATATATATATATATATATATATATATATATATATATACATACATACATACATATATATATATATTTAAAATGTATATATATATATATATATATATATATATATATATATATATATATATATATATATATATTAAAATATTCATATATATATATGTATATATAAATATATGTATATATATATATATATATATATATATATATATATATATATATATATATATATATATACTGTATATATATGTATATATACACACACACACATATATATATATATATATATATATATATATATATATATATATATATATATATATATATATATTTACACACACATATATATATATATATATATATATATATATATATATATATATATAAATATATATATATATATATATATATATATATATATATATATATATATATATATATATATATATATGTGTGTGTATATATATATATATATATATATATATATATATATATATATATATATATATATATATATATATATATATATATATATATATATATATATATATGTAGTGTATTTTCAGCTGGGACCTATTTTTTCCTTCAAGAGTCAATATCGCTATTTAGTCTACAGTAGACGAACGATACGCAATGTCACTACAAAAAGTTTCTGTCACCTACTAGATGCACCGCTAGTGCATATTCAACTTCAAAAGAGTATTATTTTCATAATACTATATTATGTCTCAACAAAAGCAGTCGACCACCACCTAAATGATTTGGGCCATTTACCCTATCTTGTACGAACTGATATTCTTCATGAATGGGGAGCACCTATCTTTACACGATGTCTCTCATGTAATCCAGGGGTTCCAAATCTTCTTGTTCTTTTGTATCCCCTAGGTATTAGTACAGCTACCTTTGTACCCCTTAAATAGAGGATGAAAAAGAGAAAGATTAGATTGAAACAGATTTTGTGATATAGCATTTTATTCATTCTCAATATAGATTACATCAGGTATTGCACAGTACTGGTTATTCTCCCAGATCCAAGGTACCCAGTGAAAAAAATAAATGTAGCAATGTAGGTACATGTACCCAGGTCGAGAACCACTGATGTAATTCAACGGATCCATTCTTTGATTTCAACTCCTCCCCCTTTCTAAATTCTCTGACATATTAAAATTTTTTTATCAAATTTTTATCGTCCATTTTTTCGACAAGTATGAAACATTTGTTTCCCTTAAAGTAATCGCTTTACTACATTTATGTGTCTCCTCATTTTTTCACCTATCGAATCTTCTAACTGAACATATACTAAGACAAAAAAGTTTTAATACTATCAAAATTCTTGATATATTTTATTCCATTCTTCTAACACTAGATGTATTGGTAGTATAGATAAGAAGTTTTATACGATTATATCAAATGTATATGTATACATGCACAAGATCACACATACACACATAAACACACACACATATATATATATATATATATATATATATATATATATATATATATATATATATATATATATATATATATATATATATATATATATATGTATATATAGATATATATATCTTATATGTATATACATATATATATATATATATATATATATATATATATATATATATATATATATATATATATATATATATATATATATATATATATATATATATATATATATATATATATGTAATGATTAGAATAGTAATATTACATGTTTAAAACAAATGACGTAATATGTCATGTTGATTGGAAGAGCTAACCCTGGGATTGCTGTAGTCATTCAAATTATAAACAGGATGTATAATGCAAGCCTCGGCAAATTGACATTCTTTCTTAACGTCAACACATTGTCTCCTCGTGTGAAAGTTTGTGACGTCACCGGATGCAGGTGTCTTCCGATTCCGTCATGTGGCTAAGTTAAAGCAAGCATACGATATCTGTGATATCGATAATTTATTCAGTTCATATCTAAACTTCACCAGAATTGGTCGTCTGGACCAACACAGCTTCCTCCAGTGATGGAGATGTTTAACTCTGTTGTTTTATAGAATAAAACTTAAAAACCATTAAGATGTATTCAGTTAATCCATTTAAATACATCTGAAAACAACTCATACTCAAATGTGTGCTTAAGACAGTAGCACACCAATAAATGGTGGCAGCGATTAAACTCTAAGACAGCGATTAAACTCTAAGACAGCGGTTAAACTCTAAGAATTAGAGAATTATCTTCAAGACTTCAAAATAATAGCTGTAAAACCAGAGAAATATCTTCAAGACTTCAACATAAAAGCTGTAAAACCAGAGAAATATCTTCAAGACTTCAAAATAAAAGCTGTAAAACCTGATAAAGATCTTCAAGAACTCAACATTATCTACAAGAATCTACAATTTTGATTAAGTCCAACGGAAAAGCTAACATCAACATATGTTAGTATACAACTTGAATCTTCAATCAACATCCTAGGAAACCCAAGGACTGGTGTTCAACAATTGCAAGACATATCCAGGAAGAACTACATTCAACAAGAAACTAGAACGAGACATCGCTAACAAAACATCAAGAGAGAGAGAGAGAGAGAGAGGACGTGTCGACTTCATATATAAGCTAAGTACAGACGTTTTTGTATTCATTTCAGTTTGGGCAGAGAAGTGTAGTTATCACAAGTCGTTAGTCAATTGTTACTGGGGTGAGTGAATTCCTAAACTTTGTTATAAGAAACTCCGAATTCTCATTTAGAATTTTTCTTTCTTTGTGCTAATTCCTTTTTCTTTCAGAAACTCTTGGGGGGAAATGTTTTGGGATTAGTAACATTGTTGGGGGAATTTTATTATACATATGCGTTCACGCAGTGGGCGTGTGTACTCATATAGATATTTTGATAGGATTGAAAGGGGTCAAAGAGATAGAAAAAAAAAATACAGTAGTCATGGCTCCTCCTGTCAGCCCTACCCCTGGACCTAGTGGTGTAGGCCAGGCTAATCCTCCTCCAATTGTGATGCTTGTAAATGCCAGGTCAGCAATCCTTCCTTTTCAAGGTCGTGTCAACGGGTTCTTGCCACAAAATGTGGAGTCATGGATTTCATCCGTTGATGCCCATTTAAATGCCAAACAAATCGTAGATCCTTTTGTACAATTACAAGAAGCTAAAAGTTTTATATATTTTTCTAAAGGGGATGCGAGTGCGTATTTAAGAGGTGTTTCATTTCAGGAAGCAGTTACTTGGGATGATTTCAAAGTTAGGTTACGCGCGATTTATGGGGGTGAGGAAGCTTTGGATGTAGTGTTAACGTTACGAAATACACTTAATCAAGCCACTATGAATCGGCTTAATGTTGTTGAGAGAGCAGCTCTCATAGCTGATAGGCTTAACGAATATCAGGACATTTTAGGTAATTCCACTTGGGTTACTAACGATAACATCTCCGTGAAAGATTTTTTACGATTAATGTATTCAACTTGCATGACACTTATGTTGCCTGAAGCTTTAGTGCGGTGCTTTGATA
>NC_090731.1:123242279-123249779 GCF_036898095.1 Palaemon carinicauda
AATGAGTAGAATTTGTTTTAAAGAGCAATTTTAAATCATGATTCCTTTGTTATGTTTTGGAGGTTATCCTGCCACTGTGGATAACAATTTCCAAAAATAAAAAAGCCAGAATAACGATGATTGCTAAATCAAAGTAGCATATATGTAGGTGGGGGTAGAAATGAAACATTGATCACTAACAGTGAAACATTTCCGAGAATATTTGATTCTGACAACCAGTTAACTAAATCCTATCTTTTTCGTCGGCATATGTGTCAGATCCCAGTGGGAAAAGCATTATACTATTTTAGAAATTAGATACAAAAGTATTTCACCTGCATAATTCATGAAAATACTATAAGGTCAGTTAGCGCTGTTTGGGGAACATTAATTCTCGTTATTACTTCCTGAAAAACATCGAGAAGAGGTCAACATTAATTAAAGAAAAAATTAATCACAATAAAATCTAAAGGCTGTAAACTTCCTCAAGTAATTAATGAAAGCTTTTACCGAACTTTGAACAGTCTTTTTTATCAGGCTTGTGATTTATCGTTATCATAAAAAGAAAGATCTAGTTTATGATTCAAAATACTTAATGTTATTACCATAGATACCCAAAATGAAAGGAAAATATCTATTCTGTATAAGGTAGTTTAGATTACCTTTCTTAGTTTAGCTCCCGTTTATCCATATTCAGTTTTACTAATCGTTTTCTCAATCAGAAGTCTCTTATCGATATCTCAGGCATACGTTATTCACTCACGACATTATAGGGAACACACACACATACACACACACACACACACACACACACACACACACACACACACACATATATATATATATATATATATATATATATATATATGTGTGTGTGTGTACATATATATATATATATATATATATATATATATATATATATATATATATATATATATATATATATATATATATATATACAGTATATATATATATATATATATATATATATATATATATATACATATATATATATATATATATATATATATATGTATATATATATATATATATATATATATATATATATATATATATATATATATATATATATATATATATCTTAGAAGGATTTAGAACAAAATCTAGAAATAACCCCCAAGATATGTAGTAATTTAATCGACATTAGAATAAGTGTGCTACTAACAAATTTATATTTTAAAACATTATATAATTCGGTTTAAACCGAAATACATATCTATAATCCTTACCCCTATATATATCCGTGTTTGGTATCAAAATTGAGAAGTTTTTAACCAGTCTCTCTTTAAGCATTTTATTCTTTGATATCAATATTGGTATTGCTAATTGCCAGATTAACTGATCTCCCACAATAATATAAGATTGCCTTCTCGGACAACACCTGTATCTTAAAATTCCAAAAAGGAGATTAATGCGGTGAGTTGTGTTATAAAGGGATAATCGCTGATATGACAAGAATTCGGAAACCCACACAAAATATAACTTTTTTTATGCTGATTACTACCCTTGTTGGCACACCATCTCGCTTAATGTCCCCACGATATGAGATCGTAATTAGGCAAAGGATAAGCATGGGAGGTAGAGCTATTGGTAAACAAAATTAATTATTAAAAAGAAAATACCCTTTACTCTAAAACAAAGAAAAGTAATCAAATAGCCATAGCAGTATTAACTTATGTATCAGAGACTTGGAGCGTTACTAAAGCGATAGAACTTTATCTGGTTACAACTTAAAGAGCCAGAGAAAGAATAATGATGTGATTCACCCCAAGATATATTCGAGAACAAATTTAAGAAAAGGATATTCTAACAAGTAAGAAAAAGTAATGCCTGTGGGAGAGACATTTAATTTGAATGAAAGATCATATATGTAAAAAAGTATTAATAGAATGGTTCACTATAGATTACAAACGAAGAAGGGGAAGGATGTATGAATTAGATAATTTAACGGTATAAACTAACATAGAAAGACAAAGAGTTGTGAGTAAAAGGACATGTATGAGACCTTTGTACTGCAGTGAAAAAATAACGGTTGATGATGGCGATGATATATATATATATATATATATATATATATATATATATATATATATATATATATATATATATATATATATATATATATATATATATATATATATGTGTGTGTGTGTATATATATATATATATATATATATATATATATATATATATATATATATATATATATATATATATATATATATATATATATATATACTGTATATACAGGGAAATAGTAAGATAGAGATATTTGTGTGTATATATTTATGATAATTGTTTAAAAGCTTTCCACTATGCAAAATGTCTATTGTATTTGGCTATTTCTGTTGAGCGAAAACTCGGCCGTCATGATGTTGAACAAGTAGCACTCTCTTCATCTCTGTCTCTGAATTTCCACTTATACGCGGCAAGAGTGACAGCTAAAAATGACTGAATTTGCAAGTGATGTTTGGGGAATATGAAACCTTTTCCGGGAATTTGCCAGATCTTGCGCAAGTCTAGATCGTCAACAATAAAGCAGCATTTAAAGTGAATATTGTCGAGTGAAAATAACAAACAAAAAACTTTTAAATGTATATTGTTTTATCCGTATTAAATGTCAGTCAGTAATTTCTTTTTTGAGCATAATTATTTTCCTGAGCTATTGCGTAACAATTGGAATATATCATTTGGAAAACAGTATAATTTTCTAGAAATGACGGCTTTTATTTTCTTTCGATGTCTCCTACAATCTTTCGTTGTCTATTTTAGTTTGTGGAGGTTGCTTTGAAAATTTAGTTCTTATCGAAATTGATTCAGTAGTTTTGCTATTTATGTACCAACAACAGAAAAAAGATTTTGATAATTCAAAGAGACCTCTTATTTTGTGAATCTTGTCTTATAACCTTTTTCCTGTTTATTTGATGCCCCATCAAATAAACAGGAAAAAGGAGCCTCAAAATAACAAGATGGAAAAGAAATGAATATATACTGCATTTTTTTTTCTTTTTTTTTTAAGCAACTGAAGGTGGTATTTCCCCCGAAGTGCAATAGTTTCCTAGAGTAAATGCCATTCATTAAAGGTTTGTGTATTGACTATGATGACTCTAATTCAAATGTAAAATGTTATTGACTCAAACTTAATTGATCTATCTTGTACATGGATATACATTTTATCTTTAGGACGACAAATTTACCATTAGAAATATGACCTGTTTTCATCATCGAGAAAGGAAACATTGAACAGTTAAAATAGTACACTGTATTGTCGACAAGAGACCATTTCTTCATGTTTTTTATATGTAACTGTGCCTGAAGAGTGAAACATACAAAAGACTGGGCAATTGCTACAGTTAAAGATTTTTTTTTTTTACATATCTAATTACAGAATTAAGTAATTATATCATTACTTCATAAATATATGCTGTACACGGGTATAGTAATGAATAACGTAGGGGTTTTGTAAAACTCCTTGATACCAATCATACCTTTACCTCAAGATGAAAATCATAAAACATTCAATACACACAATGCTTGAAATTCTCACCAACATTGATTTTATTTCATGAGGTGAAATAGACCACACGACGAGAAGGTTTATTCCGAGTATTGAAAAAAAAAAAGTTTGACTTACTAGTTAAGTAGTCAAGGAGAATGGGGATTTGAATGAAATGATGGAGCCCATAATTTCTACTGTGGTAAAAGAAGTGATGCAATGGCATGTACCTGAAAGCTATTTCACATATACTTTTTTTTCTAATAAAGCTTGAATATAACATACTTGTATAGAATTATCATTAGTCAGCTGACTTAAATGGTATTTTAAGACCATTTTGTGTAATAAAGTTACAACAATTATACTGTAAGAATATTACAATACTCTTTTGCAATAATTGTGATTTTCCCAAGGCACCAGCTACGCGTTGAGATATTACTACGAGAGTTATTGAGTCCTCCGAATGACCATAAAGTGCTACACTGGATCCCTCTTCCTGGTTACTACTCATACGCCGAATAGTATGGCATATTCTTTCCATATTCTCCTCTTTCCTCATATGTCTGACAACATTCAGATTACCAAACAATTCTTCTTTTCCTAAGGGGTTAACTACTGTTACTCTCCTCTTGGTAAGGGTAAAAAAAGAATCTTTAGCTAGTGTAAACAGCTCTTCTAGGATAAGGAAACTTCAAAATCAAAAATATTGTTCTCTAGCCTTGGGCAGTGTCATAGCGTATGTACAATGGTCTTCCACTGCTTAGGGGTAGAGCGCTCTTTCTTGAGGGTACATTCGGGGACATTATTCTATCTAATGTCTCTTTCTCTTTTTTTTTTTGAATTTTTGTAGTTTATATATGAAAGATCTATTCTAATGATGTAACTGTTCTTAAAATATTCTAGTTTTGTTGTTCATTGCTTGTCTTCTAGTTTATGTATTTCTATATTTCCTTTCCTCACTAGGCTACATTTCCCTCTTGGAGCCCTTGGCCTTATAGCATCCTGCTTTTCCAACTAGGGATGTAGCGTAGTTAATAATAATAATAATAATAATAATAATAATAATAATAATAATAATAATAATAATAATAATAATAATAATAATAATAATAATAATGAATGCATTGGATGCAGAATTACCTCTGAACTTTGCTTCAGTTCAAAGACTTCACTATGAAATTTTCTATAGTATCTTACATTTCCATGCTCTTAAAATGTTGTAGATTACAAAAAAATAAATAAAAAATATACCAGAGCTCATCGTTCAGGGCCCCATTTTTAGTAATTTTAGAGGATAGCTCCCTAATAGCAGAAGTGTATCTCAATATAAAAATAATTAGGAAGACACTTTTGGCTATTGCATTTTCACTAATATAATAAAGTTAAAAGAATTTTCTGTCAGATTTTGAATGCAATAAGTCTCATAATCTCTATAAAATTTATTTTACTAATCATTGGTATCAGGCACTATGAAGTAGTATTCGGAACCCCTATCTGAAGTACACATACTTTTTGTTATAAGGATAACATTATATTATTATGAACGCAATGCTTATACGGCTTAAAGACTTATAGATCACTTATGAATGGCAGAGGCAAGGGGCAGTAACAATGTCGTGGCAGGACAATGTCCTAGAGACTGACCATATATACATATGATCAGCGTCCAAGTCCCCTCTCCATCCAAGCTAGGACCAGGGAGGGTCAGGCAATAGCTGCTGATAACTCAGCAGGTAGATCTACAAGGTCTTCCAAACCCAGCCTCCATCCCTAGTTCACAAGGATGGTGAGGATGCACACACTGCAAGAAACTATCGAGCTTGAGATGGTCTTGTGTCCTAGTTCAGCATGTTGCCAGGCAGGAACGTTTCCAAGAAACAAATACATCCCCAGTTTTTTATTTTATTTAAATCTAAATGGTTGTTCTTTTCACATATAAATTTCAAAGAAATCGGCCAATAAAAAAAAATAAATAAACTGTAAACTACGAAATTTTTTAGATACGAGGTAATTGTGGATGTTTTTATACGACTGCAACTACGTGTTTGGCCTTGAAAAATTATATCCAAAATACTGAAACACTGAAGACATTCTGAAACAGTAGACATGTAAAGCATAAGATTCCATTGCTTTATAAT
The DNA here is from genome assembly GCF_036898095.1 of Palaemon carinicauda. Lineage (NCBI taxonomy): Eukaryota > Metazoa > Arthropoda > Malacostraca > Decapoda > Palaemonidae > Palaemon > Palaemon carinicauda. Next base: position 123,247,914 of record NC_090731.1, read on the forward strand.
GCTACAGGAATTATCTGACAATTAAATATTTCTTTACATTCACATACATTTTAATTTCAATTAAACCAAATTACAGAAAAAAAAAAATATAAAACTGAATGTTGGAACTCATCCATAAAATTTCATTAGGCTTAACTTGAGGTAGTATAACAAACTCAATGTAATAAAAAAACAATTCCAAATAAGGGTTTCAGCTGTTGGCAAATTTTTATATTAATATCAAAAGTTTATTTGAATTTTATTCTTCAACTAGCTTGCTTTCGTTTCGTAAAATTTTAAACAATATATTCGAGATGATAAAATTGCATTTCATTAAGGATTGAATGTTCGAGAAATCATGTGAACTATTTTTGTATTTTACAACCTAAATTGAATAACATTATATTGAATGCTTCAATATACGTAAAGGTAACAGTTAACACATTTATAACACTTTTAGTGAAGTGGAATCAAGTGAGCATTTATATATACTACCTGACTAAGTTAAAAGGTCTATCAGTTATTTTCTGAAATCGTAAATATTATTTTTTTTCTGTCTTTATATAGATAAACTTCGTCGGCATGAAATGAAATAAATTTTTCTTATCTGAATAAATGTCACTTTCCTCCCCGTAGAGAAACTTATCTTATTATAATCAATATTAACATATTTTGCATGGGAAAATGATATTCTAATCATATAATAAACGGCAAATAAAATGAAACCTGCATAATGAGAAGAAATTACATTAGCTTCTAATAAATCGAGATTGGAGTAAAATATAAATAAAAAAAGTTTTATTAAGGCACAAAACTAAAGATGGCTATCTTGGTTTGGTTTCATGTTAATAATATTTTTTTTTTTTTTTATTCATAGAATTTTGAACCCATTTCGTATAAGGAATTTCTAGATATTCCAACAAATCGGTGTTGATTTATAATGAAAACAAAGGAATTAGAAAGTATCTTTCCCCTTCTAACATAAAAAGATCCGATTACTCCATCAAGGAATTAAGGGAAAATAGCATCCTTTTACGGCAAATCCCTTTCAATATTCGAAGCAGTTTCTCTCTTGGAAAATCCAAGTATTCCATTGTCCAATATAAAACAATAGATCTGCTTTTTCTGATGAACCAAATATCATAAAACTCTCAAAACGCCTCGATTTAAAGAAATTGTAAAAAGGACTTGTCTATGTGTTCGATAATGGAATGTGATCACAAGAGATCTTGCTCCAGGTCCATTTACATTTCTGTAGGGATATACGTTTCGATGAGGAATTTGAAGCTGCAGTTCCCTTGGGGTGTTTTTGGTGATATGTTCAATCTTACTATATTCAAGAGGTCATCAACACGTAGAAATATTAATTTGAAAAAGAGAGTTTGACCTATTACATGTGAGAGTGATAGCAGAAATGACTATCTGACCTTTATTAGTTGAAATTAATCTGTGAATATGAGCGAAAGCTCTATTGAGTGTTAGCTGAAACCCTTAGGAATTGGAAAAAAAATAGGGTACAAAAAATTATATTATTGAACAGCCGCTAGAACTACAATTTCTGAAATTTAAACAGATATTATTGCATAGGAACTCACACACACACACACACACACACACACACACACACACATATATATATATATATATATATATATATATATATATATATATATATATATATATATATATATATATGTGTGTGTGTGTGTGTGTGTGTGTGTGTGTATATACATACATATATATATATATATATATATATATATATATATATATATATATATATATATATATATATATATATATATATATATATATATATATACATATAAATATATATATATATATATATATATATATATATATATATATATATATATATATATATAT
>NC_090731.1:123254779-123264779 GCF_036898095.1 Palaemon carinicauda
GCATATGGATTGAACTTTAAACTGCCTCATTTTCGCATAAATTTTTATAGACATTTTTTAGCATTTGAAAATTTGTATTCGTACCTTGACAAGGAGGTTCCACATGGCGACCCTGGATGTGGCTTTAAACGAGCCATACAGGACATTGCATACAGAACTTTCTATAATTTCAAACCACACAAAGTTTTTTCCCCCATTTTTTCTAAGAAGGATATTGAAATCTTGAGAAATCTAGGTAAAGACCCAACTATAATCATAAGTAAACCGGATAAAGGTCATGGGATTGTAATACTGGATAAAGCTGATTATGTAAGGAAAATGGAAGATATTTTAAATGATAGGTCTAAGTTCAGAGAGTTGGTGTCGGAGGACCCCTTAATTCGAACTTTAAATATGGAGAATAAAATTAACTACAGGGTTCGTAAGTGGAAGAAGGATGGCATATTGTCAGACGAAACAGCTTCAACAATAATGGCAACAGGAACGCAACCTGGTATTATGTATGGTGCCCCAAAGATTCACAAAAGAGGTATTCCTCTGAGACCAATTCTCAGAGCTATTAATACCTGCTCCTATGACCTGTCTAAACATCTAGTAACTAAGCTCGCCCCTCTCACAGTAAATGAATATACCCTGAAAAATACGTATGAATTTGTAGACTTGATTAACTCTGTCAGAGATGCAAATAACTATGTTATGTGCCGCTTCGACATTGAAAGTTTGTTCACTAACATTCCTTTAAAAGAAACACTGGATATAATTCTTGAACAGCTTTTCCCTAACCCAGAGGACATTTTCGAAGGTTTCAGTAAAAAACAATTTAAAATACTATTAGAACTAGCTACCACTACATCCACATTCATGTTTAATAACAAGTTATATGAGCAAGTAGATGGAGTAGCAATGGGATCGCCGTATGGACCAACCTTGGCAAATATATTTTTATGTTATTGTGAAGGGAAATGGTTGAATGATTGTCCTGTGGATTTTAAGCCTTTTTTGTACCGTCGATATGTAGACGATACATTTTTACTTTTCAAAAATTTAGATCATATAAGCCAGTTTTTAGATTATTTGAATACAAAGCATCGTAACATAAGATTTACGAAAGAAAGTGAACAGGATGATTCTTTGCCTTTTCTCGATGTCTTGGTCTCTCGGAAACATAATACCTTTGAGACCGCAGTATTTCGAAAAAAACACTTTTACCGGACTAAGCACTCATTTTTTAAGCTCCGAACCAAAAATCTACAAAATTAATTCGATAAAAACACTGTTATATAGATGTTATCATGTATGTTCAACTTATCTGGGGTTTCATGAGGAAGAAAATTTTCTAAAATCATTTTTTATTACCAATGGGTTCCCTCTGAACCTCTATTATAATCAAGTCAAGAAGTTTTTAGATAAAGTTTACAGTCAAAATTTAACAATTCAAACAGTCAGTAAGAAAAAGTTATATGTCTCCTTTCCGTACTATGGTTATGTTTCGGAGAGACTAAGAACAGAGGTTATGAGTGTTGTGGGGAAATGTTATCCTCACATAGATTTAAAATTAATTTTTACTAACAAGTTCTCAGTTGGCTCACTGTTTAAATATAAGGAGAGTCTACCTACTCCCTTGTGTTCCGGTGTCATATACACTTTTCAATGTACACTCTGTAATTAGTGCTACACTGGAAGCACGTCTAGACAGTTTCAGTGTAGGATTTCGGAGCACATGGGGAGATCGGTAAGAACCAAAATACCGTTAAGTAAAAAACCAATTTCCGCTATTTATGACCACGCATTTAAATCTGGTCATGCCATTTCTATTGAAAATTTCAAAATTACGGACAGACATAGTAACGTCAGCCAACTGAGAATCTTGGAGTCTTTATATATTTTTAAGACAAAACCTAGCTTGAATGAGGGCTTACCTGTTCAGTTACCGGTGACCCATTGATCCGTGTGGTCTGTGGGTTGCTGGTCTGGATGGGTGGTCATCATCTCCTGCGGGTGACTAGTTATATTAGTTATTAAGTCTTTTATATAGTTGTGTGTAATAAGTTTTTTTTTAAGGTTTTATGTTGCTTGATTGGTTGATTTTAGAACTAGTTGATTAATTCATGAAAGTGTATCTTCCTAACTATGTACTTAGGATGATTTTATTAATTTTATTAATTTTACATATGATAATTGCAGATGGGCTGAAGATGACATAAGTTATGTCGAAAGCTCCCGAATAAAGATGATGATAGCAGCATTGACTATTTTATTCCTACTTATATATATATATATATATATATATATATATATATATATATATATATATATATATATATATATATATATATATATATATATATATATATATATATATATACACAAATACACACACACACACATATATATATATATATATATATATATATATATATATATATATATATATATATATATATATATATATATATATATATATATATATATATATATATATATATATATATATATATATATATATATATATATATATATATATATATATATGTGTGTGTGTGTGTGTGTGTGTGTGTGTGTGTGTGTGTGTGTGTGTGTGAGAAAGTATGTATGTATTTAATGAGAAAGCAATTGAATTGGCAAGATGAAGAACGAAATAACACTGGCACAAATATCTTAATGTTAAAGTTTGAAATCTGGCAGTCTTTAATATATAGAGTACGAGGAAATATTATTGCAAGAGCAACATCAACGTGAAAGCCCATAATTCACAACTGTTGCCATATTTTAAATGTAAGAACTGGATCCAAGAAAACGATCATTATCTTATTGTAAATGATGCTAAAATATTCTTCAACACCCAGTTTATGAAAGAATAAGTATATATATATATATATATATATATATATATATATATATATATATATATATATATATATATATATATATATATATATATATATATATATATATGTATATATATACATATGTATATATATATATATATATATATATATATATATATATATATATATATATATATATATATATATATGTATATGTACATATATATATATATATATATATATACATATATATATATATATATATATATATATATATATATATATATATATATATATATATATTTATTTATATATACATATATACATATATATATATATATATATATATATATATATATATATATATATATATATATATATATACATATATATATATATATATATATATATATATATATATATATATATATATATATATATATATATATATATATATATATATATATATATATATATATATATATATATATATATATATATATATATATATATATATATATATATATATATATATATATATTATATATATATATATATATGTATATATATATATATATATATATATATATATATATATATATATATATATATATATATATATATATATATATATATATATATATATATATGCATATACAGGATACGTTGAAGACTTAAAAATTGATAAAAGAAAGTTTTGGGTAAAAAATGTATATAAAAGGGTAATTCTGGTAAGGTATAATTTATTGAGAAGAATATTGGTTGATGGCGTTTTTTTTCATCATGTTAAGTGTAATAATTATCATAACTACCAATTTATCTCTAATTGGTAAAATGTATATAATTTTCTGAAACCGCAAAAGATCTTAAAAGACACAGCACCTATTGAAAAAGAAGTTATTTTCCATATCTGACTTTCATGGCTGCTTTTCCGGTCCCGTACAGCAGGAGAACCCAGCTCTATGCAGGACCTCTCTCTTTGATATTATAATAATTAATCCGGGGGCAATAGCTATTTTCATCCTCACAGTTTATGGGTGACATTCATAATTTTGACCGGCTTTGATCTTCATTTAATGGAGTATAACGCATAAATTAATAATGTGGGCAGAAAACAACCCATCGTAAAACATCTAAATGGTACACAATAATTCTAAAACGATTTTTTTTTTTTTTTTTTTTTTTTTTTTTGATTCTTGGAAAAAACAGCAATTAATATCCAAATTAATGAACTAAGGAAGCTGATGCAACCGAGAAGACAAGCTGAATCTGCTTCAGACCATTTTCCCGCAGTGAACGGGGAAATACTAGATTAACTTTAATGAGATTCCGAGCACTGCAGTCCGACACCGGTCTAAAAAAAAACTCAATCAGAGTTCGAATGAAAACGGAGAATATTACGGTTTTATTGCAGGTGAAATATGTGACTTTCTATAATGACAAGCATTACAATTGCTCCAACAAATCAATGATGGTTAACACATGATTAAGCACTTGATGTGTTAATAAACTGAAAATCCACATTTCTCTCATAAACCAGAGAGTGTTGGCTGGTACTTTGAAGATACTAACTTTACCGATCCGATTTTATTTACATGAACAAACTGTAAGCGAAAAAACATATAAAGTAGAATTAATTGACATCAACTAGCAATGTATGCAAAATATTTAAGCATACTGCAAGGAATAAATACTCCAGCGTAGTTAAAATTAAATAACTGTAGAGATTTAAGGGATAGATTGATGTAAATAAATTTTCTGTACGATTTAGAATCGATAAACAGTTTAAAAACTTTTCCACGAAGTAAATGAGTCTAATTTCATAAACTGTTACAAACCTGTTCGTTGAAAACAAAGTACTAAAATTGAGCTCTGGTATTTTGAACCTAAGAGAAACGTTACTGGACCACGAAATGTTCATTTGGCTTGATATCCGTGGAGCCTGGGTTACTTTTTCAGGTGAATGTGGTAAGAAGTATAATTATTTTTTTAATCTATACACATATTTGAATGAATATTCAAAGTACAAATGAAGTAACCTATGTTTGATAACTTTATCATTGAAATGTGTCGAAACACACATACAAAATGGGTAGTCTATCAATTACTGATTGAAGCAATTAAACACCAATTAAGACTGTTTTATGAGGGATACGACACAACCGCCAAGAGACGGTAATCTCTACCAATACATAAGCCCATTTACTTTTTTGGAAAATGGAAATCAACTAATATCAAAATGATCGGAGTGTTGATATTTAAGTGTTGGAGAAGTACAACCCACACTTATGCAGACTACTCGGCCATGTCTGGTCATATGTTTATTGTTATCATGTAAACAGACTGAAGATTTAGTCCAACAATGATGGAACACTTTTCAGAGACCTTCAAGTATAATATATCTAAATGAAATTCCCGGTTTTGCAGTCATGGCAATTTCATATAAAAGTTTATTGGATGTTCGAAAAATTAAAAAGAAAAATAGTTTTGGAAATATATAATTTTCAAGTCTCGTTTGTATAAAAAGCGGGTAGCTATTATTAAGCACTTAAATCCTTCATCCAAAATCTAAAATGCTTTGTCAGTAAGTGATGTATGGATGTGATTAATGTCCCTGTACGCTACAGATTTATCAATTCAAATATTTATCTTTCAGGTTTGTTATACTATTACAAATCAATAAACAAATTATTGCATGTAAAAAAGGAGTGATTTTCCAACGTCAACGAAGGCAAAAACTTCTACACGGTAAATGATAATTGAGTGTGGATGAATTATAGGTAACTAAAAATAATTTCAGGAAGGAATAAACTAGCTGTTTGTAAACTTATTGGTCTCTGCAGAGAGGATGAATTAATACCAAAAAAAAAAAAAAAAAAAAAAAAAAAAATACACTTTTACTTGATTAGGTTCGAACTTTTATAGCTCGTGTTTCTATAATTTTAATTAAAATTTTATTTTTAATTTTCTTTCAAAATGATTCACTAAAATCAAATAGAAATTTGTTTCGATTGTCAATGACAGTCATGAGGATTTCCAAGTGAGTTTACAGATACCATAAATGTTGTTGCTTCTTGAAATTATTGAAGTAAAAATTAACATATATTTTAGCATATTTTATGTACAGTAGATCAAATTTAGTACCAAATTGAATGTTTAAACGCAGAAGTAAAATGACTTCTGAAATAAATCCTGTAATTGAAACGGGATAAAATTAACAATGTGTTCATTTTGATTTCTAGTTAAAATTAAACTAACTAGCACGATTAATCTATCAGTAAATAAAGTTGTCACTGTATTTAAACATTGTAGAAGATAGTATTCATTTTCAATATATTTGAGCATCTATCACTCTGCCCCCCTTAAAAAAGGGAGAAAATAATTAAGCTAGATTCAGGGGGGTGGGGTTAATTTTAGTAATTAAATTTTAATGTTGGATGTAATTTAATAAGATTTATATATATATATATATATATATATATATATATATATATATATATATATATATATATATATATATATATATATATATATATATATATATATATATATATATATATATAGTGTGTGTAATACTCTAAAGTTTAGTTTTATGATTTGAAAAAATAATATATTCATTTTGTTACAGGTGGAATATATAACTTTCAATACCGACATACATCACCAGTGTTCAAAAGAATAATCCAATAACAATATAAGCCAGCTTTAGAGGTTTAGAACATTCCAAACGATTCCCATTCCATCGTTAATGTATTACTCTTAGCTTTAACTTGCAAGTTATAACATTTAACGATCAATCTTAATTGGACATGAACAGAGGATGAATAGAAATATCTCAACAGAGTGTTGTTTAAAAGTCCATCATATATATGATCATTTATTCATGAAATCGTATTGAGCTGTAAGTACATACACATTCCAAAGGATTGGTGATGGAATATTATAGTTAAAGGCAACTGAATGAAAATATTGTGCATGTTTTGAAGGTGAATCTATGTTTGTAGAGACTCTATACCGTATAAAAACTCGAATGAAGGATTTTTGCAAATCATCCCTGGAAATACCCTCGCCAGGGCTGTAGCAACTTATAAAGGACTATCTTATGAAAACCACAGACAAAAATGGTATACTTAAATAGACGAAATATTACACGTTACACCTACGGCTTTTAAAACAACCACTAAAGTCTGCAACTCACCGAATCGACATAAAAAGTAAAAAAATATAGATATAATCAGAATTACAAAGTGTGGTCAAAATATAGCAGCTATTGTACACAACAATCAGAGAAGAGTTCTCGAAAAGGCAAGATACCCAGGGAGACTTGAAATACCATCGGGCGAAAAAAATAGTGAAAAGCTTTGAGAGAGAAAGAAAGGGGTATCAATGAATAGCCATCAGAGTCAAAGACAGTTTTGATAATGAAAATTTACATGATAGTACCTAATAACAAAATCTGCACTTGGATAAGTGAGTGCATATCGAAATATAAAGTAATACAGCCCGGAGCACTTATTTTCTCTATAATAAGAGTAAATTATCACCAGCATGTATACATTAAGTCCATAGAATAAGTCAAAATTACTTTCATAGAGGAGAGTTTTTCTGTGAGCACGTAATACATCATACTTTATCTTTTATAGAGGCATTCGATTATTTTCTTTTACAAAACATGAAACTTTCCTGTTTCATGAATTAAGTTATTCAACCCTCATCGCAAATTGCCATTCATTACCAGATATATTCATAAATCAGTCTATATCTGCATTTAAAATTTTATCCCAAGAGTTGTCCCTCCATCTCTTTGCTTTCTATCAATTACAAAACCCTTATTTTTAAGTACAATCAGTTTCAGACTCTGCAGTCTCTGAAGAGTATTCCAATAAGCATGATAACACAATCTGTCCAAATAAGCCTTTTTCGACCCCCCTTTTCACCCCCTAACTTTGACCTTAAACATTTAACTGACTTTTAACATATTTTGGCTCAAAAGTATTCAAGAGCCTTTTCTGTTATGGTAGTCTGGGGGATATCATCTCTGACTCACAGTTCGTGGGTCGGAAGTTCGAGCCCTGATCGCAGTTTGGAGTGATACTATAGATCTTACCTGATGTTGAGTCATCAGTAGCCATTACCTGGCCCTCCTTGGTCCTAGCTTGGGAAGAAAGACATCTTGGACTCTGATACCATTGCCTAGTCTCTGGATTCTGTCGCTCATAAGTGACCTTTAAACAGTTAAACGGTTATAAAAGTAGGTTGTTTCCTCCAGTTCAAACTATGAAATTATTAACGCAAAGCAGGTGACATTTCTGTATGTTATCGTCTACACTATGCTTATAGGATATCTTTCATTTTACATCGTTGTCCATGGATGCTCTATGTTCATAATTACACATACTAATAATTTATTAACGCTGAATTCATAACGATGAAATCCATACCAATTTTTTTCCCAGCTAGTTGAAACAAAGGTGGCCTTGTTTCTATTGTCAAAGTCACCTGTACCCCCTTACCTATTATCAAAGTTTGCAACCTGTACTTTTTTTACCATTTATTCCCAGTCAATAATTTAATGCCCTGAGGAATTACTTAGTGACAATATATTCACTTAAAATCTTACAAAGTAAAATTCATTTTAGCAGCGCTTTTGTCATTCTACCAGGGTTTATCTCCTATCACATCTTATCTTCGGTACATATATTAACCTCTAGCACAATTTACTACCCTTCGAAAATACTTTTCACAACATAAACTAGATTTTTTTATTGATTCAAGCTAAGGAAGCTATTTTTTTCTTTATCTAACCTTTAATTTCATCACTCCGCCATGAAAAGATTATATTCGTAGTTCAAGGTCTTTACCAGAACGTCAACCTCACGGATTAATCATCGAAATTTGAAAGGTATATTGCTCTTTATTTTAGGTTTTACTATAGCTCAACCATTTTCATTCATAATCATCCTATTTGTGAAACATTTAAATTTCTCCCCAAAAATCCATTCATAATTGCCTACTTTAACTTTCAATTTCATCTGGTTATTCGTACACATATAGTTATTATTTTTTGTTCTGCTTGTACTAGCTCAAATTTACATATAAAATTACATATAATCATGTAAACTTCTTCCCAACAATCAAGTTCTTTCATAATGTATTCTGAAAGGAGTTTCATTGTAGGCCATTTATTGTTACTAAATATATAAATTGAAAAAAAAAATGGAATGCGTATAAAATAATTGTCTTAAACTATGTACTAGGTGGCAGAACAGGGCAGAGGGAAAACCTCGTTGATAAAAGCGTCGATGAAATTAGGTTACTGACACATAACACATGTTTTTCTCCGGTAGTAGTCCAAAGGACAACTCCTGTCAGCCCCGACTATCAGTGAATGTTTGAAGATAATGCAAAACCAATTAAGACGTATAGGCAACTATATAAGGGAGTACGGAAGTGAAACGGGAAATACTGTAATAGTCTAAATACTAAAGTACATGAGTATGTAAGGAGTATTCAAGACAAAGAGGGTATAGCTTTAGAATCACCTAATAATGTTTGTAGATATACAAAGTGAAGAGTTTTGAGATGAAGTTATGAAATTGAAGATATAACCTATTTTTCTAAGGAATAGTGCAAGACCATAAAAAGGGTGAGGAGCCAGGATTTAAAGGGATGGACAAGACAATTATAAATAGAGTCAAAGGTGAAGTGATGCTTTGAAATAAAAGAAGGTAAAGGTTAAGTCAGGAAATATCATATGAGGAATATCAAATGTTCAATATGAAAGTGGATGAATGAAATAGAGATAATGTCAAAATAGCTAAGAGAATAGAATTTGTGAATGAAAATAACTTGTTGGAATAAATTGTGTCGAAGTCGATGAATAGAGTATATCAAAATATTTTCCTAACAGAGAGAGGCTAGCTTTAATGATACATAATTACAATTAGTTTCATCATATAGAGAGGGCATTCAGGAGGCTGAACAGTAGGAAGACACAAAAAAAAAAAAAAAAAAAAAAAAAAAAAAAACTTTGGATATATGCTAGTATGAAGTAAATTTCCAATTAAATAGTTGAAATGCACTATTTTACCTTTGAAATGAGATTGTAAAAAAAGAACTAATGGAACTGCAAAATGTATGGAATAGATTTAATAAACATGTAATGTGGTACA
>NC_090731.1:123269779-123277279 GCF_036898095.1 Palaemon carinicauda
AACTTTAGTGAGATTGGGGTTACTCTACGGACATGGGTCATGGTATGACAATGAAACAATCTTCAATACATTTAGTAGGTTTGAGAACTAAGCCCTCAGAGGGATAGTGGGAGTTAAATGGCAGGACAGGATTAGAAATTATACTTTAAGAGAGATTACTCGAGTGTCATATGTTGATAAGATCATGATGAGTGGTAGATGGAGATGGTTTGGATATGATCTTTGCACTTCCCAATAGATTAGTTCACCAAACGTTCAGTTGAGGTCCACTAGGCAGTAAAAGAGTTGGAAGACTTACGCCTAAATGGCTTAGGACTATGAAACGCGAAGTAGGAGATGAGGAATGGAGAAGTATTGAATTAAAAGTTCAAGATAGAGACGACTGGCGAAATATAACCGAGGCCCTTTGCGTCAATAGGCGTAGGAGATGATGATATTTAGAATTCCGATCACTAGAAAGTCCCAGTGGCCGCTGTAATTAAAGGAAAAGAGTTTATTAGTCGCTGTATTTTTTGTATTAATCTTCAATAGATGTAGAATGGTTAATAGTAATAAAATTACCCGTCAAACTTTCTAGCAATATTTGAAATTACAATAAAACGTTCTATATCAGTATACGATTCATATCAGGTAATTAGGGATAATTCCTCACATTGACAAACGGTGCTTCATAAAAGTTAATATAATTTTAATGGTATGGGAATGTCATATGTTAATGAGCTCTCACAAAAAACGGCCAATGAAATTTATTCCTAACAGTTCAGACACTAGGCTTACCTATTTTTTTTTTCTCCTTTCTTAATTTTTTTTTTTAATGTTCTTGACCAACACTAGCTTGGTAATATGGGGAAGTTGAAATATAAAGATAATTATATTCATGAAAGACAAACGGACTGAGATAAAGCAGAAGATAATAACATAAAAGAGTCTTATATCAACATTATGAGAAGAAATTATATTGCCATTAAGATATTTATACAAAATTATTTATTGATATGTCTACGGCAAATAATGCCATATTTCGTTCGAGAGACCGGTTCTATTTTTATATTGTCTTGCTGATTATATAAGATTTTTCATGATTCACAAATCCAAGTCAATACAAAATGATTTACAAGATTTTTTCTATACTTCTAAAATCATAGAAAATCAAGTTTTGCTTATCGCCAGTGTCCCGACAGAGCTTTAAAAATCCACGTGAAAGCTGCTAGAAAACATAGGATCTTTGTTGATTAGTGATCTAGAGAATGCACTGTATGAGGCAAAAAAACGAAATGATTGTGGAGTTAAAAACAAATCATACCTACCAACGGGGATGCGTTTTCAGAGAAAACTGTTTTATCATAACTTGTCACTCAAATCATGTCCACTAATTTCCACCAAATCCCTTTAGATAAGGATTTGTATTATTCTATCCCAAAAGATAACATATTTTATAAAACCATTTATAATGGAGGGGTATTAATCATCAATATATCATCCCAGTAATACTGAAAAAAAATGCAGCTCGCGTTTGTTAAATGGTGGTGACAAATAAGCTAGGAGCCTTGAATATTAATTACAGTATTCCAGTTCTCTCAAACTAATAAACACAAATTATTTATGAAACTATCACCAGTTAATGGAATAGTAATTCACTTGATCTAAATAATATATAATTCAGAAAGAGAGTTTTAATCAGAGTTTAAAAAAAAAAAATATTCATTCGGAACTCCTTGCATAACAAATTTTTAATGAATTTTGATATGCTTCTATGGATAGGATTTTAAGAAACTCATACCCGAAGTGTCAGTATATCTTTATAAACATATTAAGTATAAATAGCTCTAAAGTTTAAACTTACATATAATCAAGGTGAAACTTGTATCCCCTTGAATGTTTATGAAGTTATAATTGCTTGTATCGAAGTACCTGGGTACATTTCATAAATTGCCAACTATAGGTAATACTGAACCTCAGATATAAATAATTTGATGTGAATAATGTCTAGCTGGTGAAGGGTAGAGTCTACGTCATTTCTTATGCTGGCATAATGAATAATGTACATGCCATTGTAAGCGTAGTTATGAATGGCTGAAATGACCTATCCTATACATGGACCTCACCGACGTGGTACGCTAGGAATGCATTTTAGCATAGTGAAATGACCACTGCGAATGCTATAATTCTCTTTGCCAGTCACACATCTGATGTGCTTCCATTGTACTAATACTGTTGGTCTTGCAAGATTATGTTGTACCTGTACATACACGTCTTCTGTGAACATCAGATCTTAATTACAGTAACTCCGTAAATTTTCATTTTCCATCTTCGAAAGATATTAACCTTTTCCCCTTCTAAATAACTAAGGCTTTTTGTCTTTTTCTTCCAATAAAAGAAAATCATAATAAGAATAGTTTTCACGAAAGTGCCAGATCCGAATTTATATATAAATAGGTCTAGATCAAAAACTGAATGCACATACATATAGAAGTAAAAATACTATTCTTAGAGACATATCTACTCATATCAAATGTTTGAAGCATATTAATTTGACACTTGCAGATACTATTTCATTACATCAGATAAATTCGTGCATTGTGTGATAGTCTATTCCGTACAGTAGCCCACTTGTCCACGAAATATGTATATATGAAGCAAAATCTTTTCTAGCAGGCTAATGGAATACTTGTAATCCAATTAGCATTTGTATACAATTTATTACAAATCTTTCCAAACTATAGTTGAATGTTTCAGAATTGGAATCAACAAGACAAAAAAAAAAAAGGGCCTGAAATTTCTACCAAGTTCAAAATGAGTCTCATACATTCTATAATGCTAGAGTATACAGGTCAAAGAAAGGCTACATGTTTGGAATAAATGATTGCTTTGTCACTTCAAGATAAGTAACAATAAACACTGGTAAAACCTGTGTCGGTGAATTACAGAGATAACAACAAGGATATCCAAATGCTAGAGATAAGAGCAGCACTAAATCCTTACAGTTCTGCTGTTAAGGTGTTTAAAGGTTCAAAGTTCAAGAAGCAATAGACAGGGCAAGGCCGAGAGACTGACTACACACACACATACACACACACACACACACACACATATATATATATATATATATATATATATATATATATATATATATATATATATATATATATATATATATATATATATATATATATATATATATATAAATATATATATATATATATATCATGCTCAAATAGAAATGAATTTCTACCTCATACCTGGGATCGAGCTCTATCCCCTTCTAATGAGAAACCAGGTCAATTCCAACCATGCCACCAGCGTCGAAGGCCACTCATCTTCAAGCTAAGACCATGGAGGGCCATACAAAGCCTGCTGATGATTCAGCAAACAGTCCTATAGGATCCCAAAACCTCTCATCCTTGGTGAGGTTGCAGAAACTAATAGAAACTATCGAGTTTCCGGGGGCTCGAACTCCCGTCCAGCAGATTGTTATGCAAGGACGTTTGAAATAGGCTACAACAACCTAATTCTATTGACTTCAACAATCAGTTTGAACCATGTTTTCATGGAAAAGATTCGCAAAAAAATACAAATCAAGAATAAAACGACAAAATGCTGTTAAAAGAATGGACCAAACCAAACAGGAACTAATTACACATCGAAAACCATTGTTGTTTTTTGTGGGAGTCCAGACAAACCCATTGTTCAATGAAGCTAATTTCACGTTCATTGCAATGGATGTTTAATGATTTTGTCCAAAGGGTAACTAAAAAAACAGTAACTACCATTTTAATTCTAGTATATATCAAAATGTGTTTTTAACATGAGGATACAAATAATCTTTTTATTCTTGTCCATTTTAGTCTGAAAAGTCCTTCCTTATTTATAGATTTATATCTTAGATATAACATTTGAATGAAAATAGTTTTCATATACATTCTGTAAGTTGTTATGCCTAAAAGGTCTGTGGGAATAGATAATGAAACTAGAAAGTAGTATCAGCCATTTGGCGATATTGAAGAGACTCTTCAGCTATGGTTAGTAGCTGTGCTAGGAGAAGGACACTCGAAAATCAAACCATTGTTCTCTAGTCTTGGATAGTGCCATAGCATCTGTACCATGATCTTCCACTTTCTTGGGTTAGAGTTCTCTTGCTTGAGGGTACACTCATGGCACGCTGTTCTGTCTTGTTTCGTTTGTTCTTGTTTTATTAAACCTTTTATAGTTTATGTAGGATATTTATTTTAATGTTACTCTTCTTAAAAATTTCATTTTTTCCTTGTTTCCTTTCCTTGCTGGGCTATTTTCCTGTTGGAGGTCCTGGGCTTATAGCATCCTGCTTTTCCAGTTAGGGTTGTAGCTTAGCAAATAATAATAATAATAATAATAATAATAATAATAATGATATTGGCAGACAATCCAATTCCAGAACAAGTATTTCCATCACTCACATTTTAACTAAGCAACAATTACCGCCCACAGGATTTTTTTTTTCTAACAAGTTATTGTTACTAGATTAATCATGCTCAGCATTCTAAAAAAGAAAGAAAAAAAAAACTCACCCAGCTTCCTTAATCTAGAAAGATGAAACATGATAGAAAACGTTTCAGCAACAGTTATTTTTTTATTTCTTCGTAAAGTGAGTTAGTAAGAAACACGAAGGTACGAGCATGTTCATTGTTCATCAGTAATTAGTTATTATATCTTTATCAATTCGTAAAGCTATAAAGAATATCACAAATGAAAATATAATTTTTATACAATTGTTTTTTTTAGCACAGTACCTAGTTTCAGTAACATTTATGTAATCAAAATAATACCAAATTGGCCAAAATAAGGGATTTTAGATATTTTGTTTATGTTTGCCAATAATATTCCAGTATATTGTTACAAATTTATAGAAGATATAAGATAAGTAATACATTCTGCCTCATTTATTCATAATTTTCTGTTAAGAATAAAAACATTTGAGAAATAAAATACGATCATGTTTGCTAAATAACAATATTGGATGATCAACTAATAAACTTTTAAAATATTATTCAACATAATTTCTCATACCTAGTTATAAAGACGGATACATTTGCTATTAAAGTGTAAATTGATACCACCAGAACACACGATATTCCTCGAATGCAGCCCAAGTCAGAGGAATTTGCCTGTGTACACGAGCAATGCAATGTGATCAGGAGACATTCTATATGACTTGTATTTGCATTCCGGAAGGATAACGTTTCTCTCGGAGAGCAATTTAGAACTGCGGTCAACTTTGACCGTTTTGTAATGTTTCGTCCTCAGTCACAATACACATAGGTTTACGAATAGTTTACCGGCATAAATCCGCACTTTATTGGCATAGATGAGTACATATACGCAAAGGGGTATATTTTCATGAAACTCACCGGACCAAACAAGAGATCAATCGTTTAATTTCCACAACACGAAGATAGATTTAAGATTGTTTACTGAAGCTCCGGTGTCTATTTATTGACCTATGCATTAAGAGATGTACCATGTAGTTGAATGAGTGAGTTGAGCCTCAGGCTTCCATTCATTGTGGGTAAAACCATGGCATTGGCAACCAGGTGTTACTAAAAAAAAAAGAAAAAAAAAAAAAATAAATAAACATACGATTACCAAGGAGGCTAATAATATCTAAAGCCCCCAGAACTGAATACACAGGAAATATAAAGGACACAGCTTATGAATATGAAAGAGATTTAGTCAAATCTTGATACCATTGTTCTTATCCTTCATTATATCAGGAAAAAATACAGAATATATACGGTATAGCATTTCCTATTGTATTGTGAGAAAATCTACGGCGTAAAAGCAATGTTTCATAGTGACATATTTCAACACAAAAATCCTTCCTCAATATGCCCAATAAGTTCAAAACCTAAAAAAAAAAAAAAAAAAAAAAAAAAAAAAAAGGATTATGTATAAATAAGGAAAGCAAATCAAGATATATCTTTTATTTGTAAGTATGCCATTGCATGTTCTTTTGCAAATACACTATTCCACGCTGATCGATCATATATCTTAAAGCATTGCTTACATATCCATATTTCAAAACTGTTCATCTCATTGATAAGCATACAAGCAAATATGATGTATCTAATAATTGTCAGTTACACATTTATCAGGTATTCCCTAAATCAATATTCACAGATTACAGGATTTGATGAGTATTTACTTGGAAAATGTGTTTTGTTCCCAATTAATTTCAAGTCTTACTTTTATTTTGTGGAGTTTGAAATCATAGAATCATCTAGGCGTTTTGTTCCAGCTGTAACCGAATAATAAGATGATTTTGTACCGCACGTGTTTCATACGTGCTGATACAATGTAATGCTATTACATATTTTTATCTTTGGCTCTTTCCGGCACTGATAACAGAACAACCTGCTCAAACTTGCATTCACCTCGCTTTTCTGTTAGCACCTAACAGTCTGGCTTGCACAATTGTGACGGGTGTGAAGAAGGCATTAATGGTAAGACAGTTCCCGACCATCTATATATAAGGACCCAAGGGTTTACATAAGGGTGAAAATTGAATGTTTATATTCAACGGTTTTTGTCCATAGGACTCACATTGGCATAAAAATTGACAATTTAATAACAAAAATTAATAGAAATGAAATTAATTTCGGGGAGTTACATGGTGGTTGCAGTACTAAATAAAATGTAGGTAACTATAATTTCCGTACTTTTATGTGTATTGCTTGCTACAAATTCACCAAACGACCTATTGATTAATTTATAAGGATCGGTGGAACCTTAACAACTCAAAAATGGCTCAAATAATCTGGTTATTGCGCAGAGGTCCATGGGTCTCGTTTAGTAGATTAGCAGTTAGAATATGAATTTCTTTGTTATTCTTATGCTGTAATTTACTCTTATTTTATCCATTTCATTTTTCTTTTTTTATAAAATGGGGCTGCCTGCCAATCTGGGTCAAATAGTGTGAAAAAATATCTTTATCCAACTAAGGTTTCACCAACAGTAATAATAATAATAAAAATGGTAGTAATTATAATCTTTTTTCATTTCTTTTATTGGTATTGTTCCTGGTGATGAAAATAATAATAATAATAATAATAATAATAATAATAATAATAATAATAATAATAACAACGACTTTTATTGTCAAGTAAAGGTATAAAGATACTCATTACCATCATTTTACTGAAACTGTTCTTGCTGCATATGGAAGGTGAAGGTAATAATAATAGAAATGAAACACATAAAGGTTTATTAGCGCCAGGTCTTGATTTAGGATCAAACCTTAAGTTCAATTAAAATACTTTTGCACTACCAGACATCTTACTAGTCTATGAAAATAATACACGTACACACACACACACACACACACACACACACATATATATATATATATATATATATATATATATATATATATATATATATATATATATATATATATATATATATATATATATATATATATATGCCACGCTAAGATAATCTGTAACTTTATTTTCTTTATGATACTCC
>NC_090731.1:123282279-123287279 GCF_036898095.1 Palaemon carinicauda
GAAATATTAAACCAACACTCAAAAATTTTAAATATTAAACCAACACAAAAATAATTATTAAACAAACTGCAAAAACATGACAAACAAAAGGAAAGAAGGGCAAGTACCAAGGTTTGCAGCTCACAAGGATAGCAATATATAACCAATACTAAAAAAAATCTTAAACCTAATTTAATCACAAGTAAACTTTCCAAAACCAGAAAACCAAAACATCACCATCTGATAAATAGGTACCCAACCTAAAAATTTCACATCACTCATGTCGTTAATAAACTTAATAAAGAGTCATTGCACTAACAACCGGATTCTATATATATAGTCCGAAAGCTATAACCTTTTCCACACTCGATACACTGTTCATTTTCAGGGATACACATCACTCACTATCAATAAATGTTGATCACAAAAACCACTGTCTATTTCAGTGTTATATATCACACTTATCACCATAGTGTCCAATAATACACACACACTGAACGACACAGACAAGACCACCACAAGACTCCCCTGCGCAAACAAACAAACAAACTCTATGAGCGTAATTATTAGCCTGAAAATACAGAATACCAGATTAGTGCCAATCTCTTTTCTTAGCTTATTATAAACCTTATCGTACCTGACACCTCTAAACCTTAGTAGATTAACCTTAACTTAGTCTAGGGTACCACTCATACACCAGCCTGTAGCGCCTAAAAAACGGCTGTGTTGTGCTACAGACCCGTGAGCCCATGACCCATCTAATTAATCAATCATTAGAAAGTACCAGTGATCACCCTCACCTTTCAACCTTAAAGATCCCATATAATATACCCAGAACATTATAGTCTTCTGTAAACAAACCATGATTAATGAATCTTAAATATACATTTACTTCTACTCACTACGTGCCCACTTCAATAGCACACACACCATAATTAGAACGATACAGATACTACCTTTAATAACTGCATAGCCCTCTGTCAATCAACTAATATTCAACGCTGCGAGAGAGAAAATCGGCAACAATATTATCTTTTCCTGGGATGTGTGAAAATTCTAAATTCCATTCTTGCAGCATGAGACTCCACCTTATCAATCGTTGATTTTTATTCTTGTATCTGCTGATGAAGGTCAGGGGATTATGATCTGTCAAGACCTTAGTAGGCGTATCTGAGGAGGAGAGATAAACCTGAAAATGATTAATAGCGAATATTAACGCAAGAGTATCTTTCTCCACAGTTGAATACCTACGTTGGGCGGAGGACAATTTTCTTTAAAAGAATGCGACAGGATGAGAAACTCCCTGCTCGTCATTCTGCAACAACACCGCTCCTACACCAACGTCACTTGCATCCATGGCAAGAGAAAAAGGAAGGTCAAAATCAGGAGCTCTCAAGACAGGGAAATTAATTAAAACTTTTTAAATTATCAAAAGCCCTTTGCGTTTCATTCGTCCAGACAAATGCTACCTTCTTTCTCAAGAGATTTGTTAACGGATCGGCTATATCCGAAAAATTCCTAACAAACCTTCAGTAGTACCCACTCGCACCAAGGAATCTTCTGACATCCCTCCTACATTTAGGGACTACCATGTTTTCAATACTTTCGATATTGGTCTGCTTAGGAGCAACTTTACCATTACCAACCTCATGACCCAAATATACCACCTTCGCCTTTGCGAAATCGCTTTTCTTTAAATTAATTACCAAATTTGCCTTTTTCAACACCTCAAATAGTGCCCTAATACGTTTTAAATGGGTTTCCCAATCATCGCTATAAATAACAATATCATCAATATAAACAACACATCTTCTAAACCATGGACTAAAGTATTCATTAACCTCTGAAAGGTGGCAGCCGCATTCTTCATACCAAACGGCATAACCTTACATTGAAACAATCCCAGTGGTGTTACAAAAGCAGACAGGGCCCTTGCCCGCTTTGAAAGAGGAACTTGCCAATAACCTTTCAACAAATCGAATTTGCTAATGTATTTGGCCTTCCCCATTCGATCAATACAATCCTCAATTCGAGGTAATGGATAACAATCAGATTTAGATAACTCATTCAACTTACGGTAATCAAAACATAACCTGAAATCACCGTCGGATTTCTTTACCAATACAACAGGTGATGACCAAGGACTTTGACTAGGTTCAATTTGGTCATGTTTTAGCATAAAATCCACTTCCTTTGCTACAACCTCATTTTTGAAGGGATTCAACCTGTAAGGAGATTGTTTCACAGGAGTGGCGCTACCTACCTCTACATCATGTTCAAGGACCGAAGTCCCACCCGGTACATCCGAAAATAATTCTTTATAATTAGATACTAATTTTTTCAAAGACCTTTGCTCTTCCTTACCTAAATGTGAAATTACTCCCGAAAAATTTTCCTAAGACTTTCTGTTATCCGACCGCATTTCACATCCATTAAAACAATTATCATCAATACCCTCCCCCTCTGAAAAAGAAAAATGGTTATTGTTCTCAGAATCTACCGTATTCCCAATGGTTGCCACAGGAATGACTTTTTCCCGTTCCATATAAGCCTTCAACATATTTACATGACACAATTGAAAAGGTTTCCTTCTTTGAGGTGTCTCCACTAAATAGTTAACTTCACTTACTTTTTTCAAAATTTTCCAAGGACCTGAAAAAGAAGCTTTCAATGGATTCCCTGGGAAGGGTAACAAAACCAATACTTTATCGCCTACCGCAAAGTCGCGTGCCTTGGACCTTCTATCAAAAAAGAACTTCATTCTTTTTGGGCTACATAATAAAATTTCACTCGCAAATTTCCAAGCCTTGGTTAATTTATCGCCTAGATTAGACACATAATCCAATAAATTAACCTCAGGGACGTCTACCTCCCAAGACTCACGAACCACATCAAGAGGACCTCGAACACAATGGCCAAACACAAGGTTGAAAGGCGAAAAACCTAAAGACTGACTTGGGACAGAACGAAAAGCGAACAACAAATAAGGTAATTCCTTATCCCATTCAGAACCATTAATCAAACAAAATTTCTTTACCAGAGATTTCAGGGTCTGATGAAATCTCTCCAGAGCTCCCTGACTTTCTGGATGATATGGAGAAGAGGTCACATGTTTTATATTTAACTCTGCCATTTTATCTCTGAAATACCTGCTAACAAAATTAGAACCACAATCCGATTGAATAATTTTAGGTATCCCAAACCTGGTAAAAGAGTCAATTAGTACATCTACAATTTTAACACTTTTTATCGTACGTAGTGGTATGGCCTCGGGATATCGAGACATCCTATCCATGATTGTCAAAATATACTCATAAACCACTACGCGTCTTCGGTAATGGTCCAACCACATCAATAATGACTTCCTTAAAAGGTTCGGAAACTACAGGAATAGGACATAGAGGTGATTTTGGAATCCGCTGATTGGGTTTACCGACCCTCTGGCACACATCACAACTATTGACAAACTTCTTTACATCTGCCTTCAACTTCGGCCAATAATAATTCCCTAACAATTTGCAAGAAGTTTTATGAATTCCAAAATGGCCGGCCAAACCACTTTCGTGCGCCAATGACATTAACTCCTTCCTGTAACCAAAGGGAACCATTATCTGTTTCACAATTTCATAATCAACATTATCCACCCCCATAGGCCTACTCAACCTATATAAAATATTATTAATTATCTTAAATTTGGGACCAGTCATATCAGACACCTCCCCTGACTCGATAGGGAGTTCCCGAAACTCCTTTTCTGGTCTTTGATTAGCTCTTCAGTAGTCCAATTTAACGTGTCCGTTACCAATCCAAGATCTACAGCTAGGCTATCACTACGATCTAAACTACTTAAATCTACATCAATTGTTGACTCTGCAGCGTCAACAATTCTAGCACTAGAACGAGTAACTGCTGCTACTTCACTATCAGGGTTTATCAATATCGGACAATTATTATTCTTCATAGCCACATCATTCCCTAACACAACATCAACCTCCTTAACCGGGAATTTATCAACTATGGCCAATTTCAAATCCCCTGCAAAGGAAGGGCAGATTAAATTAAAATTTTCAATAGCATACGACTTTACGGAATCGGGAAAACCAGCCAATAACACAAATTCCCCACTTTTGGGTACAAAATTACAAGGTAATGCCTCCCTTAGTATCAAAGACTGAGCTGCACCGGTATCACGCAAAATACGCACTCGTCTTTTCTCGGACGAATTGGCGAAGGAGACACTACCGAAGGACAAATATCTGTCAAAACAACCAGGTAGTCATTGATCAGCGGATGTTGTTGGGGTAGGTTCTCTCTCTCTCTCTCTTCCACGCCCATCACTGGCCTAACATTAGCATTTTGAGGTTTTCTAAACGCATAACACATACTCTTTACGTGCCCCTTCTTATTGCAAAAGAAGCACGTCAATGTTTTCAATTTCTCTGGATTGTATATATTTGGCCTATTGCCTCGGTTAGGAGAAAAATTATTATTAGCATTACCCTGATGATTATTACTTCCCTGATTATTTCTACTAAACACCTTAGCATTATTATTAGGATTAGCATTATTATTCCTACCCATCTTAACCCAACCAGAATTCACCTTTGTCGTTACTCCCCCTAACTCACTCTTATGAGACAAGCAATATTCGTCACTAGCGATGGCTACCTCCTGAACGGTCTCGAGTTTTAACTCTTCGAGGTGGACCTTCAGTTTATCCGGGACACACCTCTTAAACTCCTCCACCAATCTCTCAATATCTCCCACCTCGTTGGACTTGAACCAATCACTAGCATACTGTTCCTTCGCCCTGGCAAATTCTACAAAAGTTTGTTCCCTACATTTTTCTAAGTTCCGGAAGCGTTGCCTATAAGCTTCAGGGACTAACTCATAGGCCTTCAAGACAATAGCCTTTACACTCTCATAATCCGCTGATAGATCCTCCTCCAGCGTTACATATACCCTCTGAGCTCTTCCAACCAATTTACTTTGTATAAGAGTGGTCCAATACTCTTGGGGCC
>NC_090731.1:123294779-123312279 GCF_036898095.1 Palaemon carinicauda
TCTACGAAAACTATTAAATTTACAATAAAATCACCAATAAATTTTATTGCACTTTCGTTACTTCTCTCATGAATATACCTATAATGTCTATTTCCATTCACTCTCAGCGATGCTCAAGCTTTCAAAAATTACTGGATATAGACTGTTCATTTTACATTATTCAATATTATCGACAAGGAAAGTCCTTACGTAGTAATTTGCATTACATATTCTTTATGAATTCCTTTTGAAACAAAAATAAAACATAATAAAATACATTCCTAAAATGTATTTCCTATATTTACAATATATGAATAAGACAACAGAGCAATTTGACAATGCATAATTTCCTTATAATCTAGATCCCTTGTCATTATTCATATATCTAGCTCTTTCATATCAAAACTTTTTAATCCATCACGAACATAGTTCTTTTGCAATACGTTTAGCCATAGTAGGTGTTTGGTTTTTCTCATTCTTTCAATCAGCGATGCCTTCAATTCTTTTAAAAACATTTTTTTTTTTTTCAAAAAAGTATATCACAATTTAACCGACCGCTTTTATTGTGTTTGAAAGCCAAGATTCGTCGGATGTTACAACTTCCTCACGGATATGGTTTCTTCACAGAAACTACTCATAGCATATATCAGCTAAGTTTCAAGTTTTGATAAGCTTCAAGTTGGTACTAATTACACAAGACAGTATAGTAATATACCTCGTCTAACATATACTTATATATTTTTTAAACCTTGTTCGCTAGTATGTAAATTTAAAGAAGGGGTGCATTTAATCGCACAAATTGATAGCCTATATAAGCAGAAGCTCGCATACACCTCTAAGGCATCATACACTCACACACACACACACACACACACACACACATATATATATATATATATATATATATATATATATATATATATATATATATATATATATATATATATATATGCGTAAAAATCACAGGAAAACGTGATGCTCAGATGCAGAAGAACCACAGGGAAAATGAAAATACAGAATATACACTTGAGTCCTGACTAGTTTCGTGATACTTCCTCAGAGGACTGATTTATTGAGAGAGGTTTCTTACATTTTATAGGGAAAGCAAAAGTACGAACATACATATAGAGATTTAGAGAACAATGACACTCCCTTACCCGCTACCTGGGCTTGACTCAGGTGTGCGTAGGCGGAGTCCGAAAGCTCGTTAGACACCTGCTAAAAAGGGTCATTTCTAGTGGCGGGTATATTCTTGTTTTCTTCTTATTTTACTTTCATTACAGTTATTTATATGTCAATGCGGTAGCCTTATCTATATAAATACATAAGCAAAACATACACAAAATTACAAATATATATACATATATATACATACATACACATACATACATACATATATATATATATATATATATATATATATATATATATATATATATATATATATATATATATATATATATATATATATATATATATATATACATATATACATATATATATGCATACATACATATATACATATATATATACACATACACACATATACATATACATACATACACACACATACATATACATATACATACACATACACATATACATATATATACATACATACAATACAAATACATATACATATACATAAATACTTACACATACACATACATATACATACACATACACATATACATATATATACACACACATATATACATGTATACATATATACACATACATACCTATGCATATATACATTTATATGTATACAACATTAATATCATAAACATATATACATGTATACATATATACACATACATACCTATGCATATATACATTTATATGTATACAACATTAATATCATAAACATATAATCATGTATATATCAATACTTATATCTAGCATAACACTATATAGTGCCAATATACTTATGCATACTATGTAAAATAATTGTTTCTTTTAATGAATGGTAGCTTAGGTCTAAATATTAATTTCACACCGACGTTAATTATTCACAATACATTCAATTCTACATTAAGTGGTTAATGTTTTTTTATATAGTTTACAAATCTCTTTACATATAAAGGCGTCGAGTTTATACATTCCATGACCAATATTCAAGTTGTTTTCAAAGGTTTCTTTTATGAAACTGGACTCTATGATGTTTCTTTCTACTAAGTTATTTGATGAATCAATTTCTTTGCACCTGACCAATTAATAGGGTGATTTTTATCTCTAACGTGGGCAAAGAGTGCATTATTATCTTGAGCATACCTGACACTTTTCTTATGTTGTTCAATTCTCTTTTCTAGGGCTTTACCAGTTTGACCAATATAGTATTTTTCACAAGCATTGCATGGAATACGATATACACATCCCTTGGTAATGTCAGGAGAATTCTTTATTAAGGCTGTTTTTATTGTATTTTTACTCTTAAATGCTACATTTACATTGAAGTTTTTTAACAGTTGGGGAATTTCTTTAAATGAATCACAATAAGGTAGTACAAGTAAATTTTGTGTGTTATAGTTTTTTCTGTTATCATTACCGAAAAAAGTCTTTTTTGCTGTTCTTAGGGCATCATCTAATACAATTTCAGGATACTTTAGTTTTTTACCTATTGCTCTAATACCATTTATTTCGTCATCAATATATTCAGGGCTGCAGACTCGGAATGCTCTTAAAAACATAGAAGTAAATACAGATTTCTTAACTTTGTTGCCTTGGTTTGAGTAATAATGGACATATGCCGAGATATTCGTTGGCTTTCTGTATACACTGAACTTGAGACTATTATTACATCTATGTATGCGACAATCCAAAAAAGGTAGGGTACAATTATTCTCCAGCTCCATAGTGAAATTTATTGATGGTACCAAACTATTCAATCTAAGAAGAAAGTTATCTAAATTTTCATTTCCTGGCCACACACATATTATGTCGTCAATATATCGAAACCATTTTACATTATTAGGTATGATGTTATTTACGATTCTGCTTTCAAAAAATTCCATGTATAGATTGCTCAATACTGGGGATAAAGGGTTTCCCATAGCCATACCAAAAGTTTGTGCATAAAATCTCCCATTGAATTCAAATTTACAATCTTTTATACATAATTTAATTAATTCTATTAAAGTGTGTGTGGAGAATGGTAGATTCAATTGTCTATTATCTAATGTTTCAGACATTTTGAAGCCTCAATACCAACGGATTGGAAAGACTCACTTCGAGGTTTCTGCTATGGAGAAATGAACGAAAAAGTGTATAGAAAACTCAAACAAAAGCATGACACGAAACTCAATGCACTGATAGAAAGTAGCCCGTGGACTACAAACGTTAATCCAGAATGTGTGGTTAATTTGTCAAATAAAATTCTAGATAAAAATGTGAAGTGTGCCTTGGGATACGGTTTAAATTTCTCGATGTCATCAAGTGCAGTGAATAGTGTAGAAATTACAAATGGAGTGTGTAACCTGGAGAGATTCAGTGATATTTCTGTAGAAGAAGTAAATATGATTAAGGGTATTATATACAGCAATATGAAAAAACCAGTGGTTCCAAATTGCCCAAAAAGATTCAAGAGAGCAATTGCCGAATTGAACCAAGATAGAAATATTAAGTTGACAAAAGCTGATAAATCTGGAGCACTGGTAATCTTGAATAAAAATGATTATATAGAAAAAATGGAAAACCTCTTGAGTGATGAAAACACATACATGGAATTAAGAAAAAATCCAATTGAGTTTGTGAATAGTAGTTACAACAAAAAAGTGAAAGAGTTATTAAAAGGGAATGAAGATCTGATAAAAAAGGTTTGTACAATATCACCAACATTGCCATATATGTATGGAACTATTAAAACTCATAAGCCAAATTATCCAGCTAGGCCAATAATTAGCTCTGTAGGTTCAGCAGCATATAAATTATCTAAGTACCTTGTGAATATCCTCAATCCTTTAGTTGGCACCATCTCATATTCAAATATAAAAAATAATGTAGACTTGATTAACAAACTGAATGAAGTACAGATCAACAGTACCTGTAGGCTTGTCAGTTTTGATGTAGTCTCACTATTCACAAAAGTACCTATTGATGACATGTTGGAATTTTTATCTGAAACATTAGATAATAGACAATTGAATCTACCATTCTCCACACACACTTTAATAGAATTAATTAAATTATGTATAAAAGATTGTAAATTTGAATTCAATGGGAGATTTTATGCACAAACTTTTGGTATGGCTATGGGAAACCCTTTATCCCCAGTATTCAGCAATCTATACATGGAATTTTTTGAAAGCAGAATCGTAAATAACATCATACCTAATAATGTAAAATGGTTTCGATATATTGACGACATAATATGTGTGTGGCCAGGAAATGAAAATTTAGATAACTTTCTTCTTAGATTGAATAGTTTGGTACCATCAATAAATTTCACTATGGAGCTGGAGAATAATTGTACCCTACATTTTTGGATTGTCGCATACATAGATGTAATAATAGTCTCAAGTTCAGTGTATACAGAAAGCCAACGAATATCTCGGCATATGTCCATTATTACTCAAACCAAGGCAACAAAGTTAAGAAATCTGTATTTACTTCTATGTTTTTAAGAGCATTCCGAGTCTGCAGCCCTGAATATATTGATGACGAAATAAATGGTATTAGAGCAATAGGTAAAAAACTAAAGTATCCTGAAATTGTATTAGATGATGCCCTAAGAACAGCAAAAAAGACTTTTTTCGGTAATGATAACAGAAAAAACTATAACACACAAAATTTACTTGTACTACCTTATTGTGATTCATTTAAAGAAATTCCCCAACTGTTAAAAAACTTCAATGTAAATGTAGCATTTAAGAGTAAAAATACAATAAAAACAGCCTTAATAAAGAATTCTCCTGACATTACCAAGGGATGTGTATATCGTATTCCATGCAATGCTTGTGAAAAATACTATATTGGTCAAACTGGTAAAGCCCTAGAAAAGAGAATTGAACAACATAAGAAAAGTGTCAGGTATGCTCAAGATAATAATGCACTCTTTGCCCACGTTAGAGATAAAAATCACCCTATTAATTGGTCAGGTGCAAAGAAATTGATTCATTCAAATAACTTAGTAGAAAGAAACATCATAGAGTCCAGTTTCATAAAAGAAACCTTTGAAAACAACTTGAATATTGGTCATGGAATGTATAAACTCGACGCCTTTATATGTAAAGAGATTTGTAAACTATATAAAAAAACATTAACCACTTAATGTAGAATTGAATGTATTGTGAATAATTAACGTCGGTGTGAAATTAATATTTAGACCTAAACTACCATTCATTAAAAGAAACAATTATTTTACATAGTATGCATAAGTATATTGGCACTATATAGTGTTATGCTAGATATAAGTATTGATATATACATGATTATATGTTTATGATATTAATGTTGTATACATATAAATGTATATATGCATAGGTATGTATGTGTATATATGTATACATGTATATATGTGTGTGTATATATATGTATATGTGTATGTGTATGTATATGTATGTGTATGTGTAAGTATTTATGTATATGTATATGTATTTGTATTGTATGTATGTATATATATGTATATGTGTATGTGTATGTATATGTATATGTATGTGTGTGTATGTATGTATATGTATATGTGTGTATGTGTATATATATATATGTATATATGTATGTATGTATATATATATATGTATATATATATATATATATATATATATATATATATATATATATATATATATATATATATATATATGTATGTATGTATGTGTATGTATGTATATATATGTATATATATTTGTAATTTTGTGTATGTTTTGCTTATGTATTTATATAGATAAGGCTACCGCATTGACATATAAATAACTGTAATGAAAGTAAAATAAGAAGAAAACAAGAATATACCCGCCACTAGAAATGACCCTTTTTAGCAGGTGTCTAACGAGCTTTCGGACTCCGCCTACGCACACCTGAGTCAAGCCCAGGTAGCGGGTAAGGGAGTGTCATTGTTCTCTAAATCTCTATATGTATGTTCGTACTTTTGCTTTCCCTATAAAATGTAAGAAACCTCTCTCAATAAATCAGTCCTCTGAGGAAGTATCACGAAACTAGTCAGGATTCAAGTGTATATTCTGTATTTTCATTTTCCCTGTTGTTCTTCTGCATATATATATATATATATATATATATATATATATATATATATATATATATATATATATATATATATATATATATATATATTTATATATGCATATATATATATATATATGTATATATATATATATATACATATACACACACATATATATATGTATATTCATATATATATATATGTATATATATATATATATATATATATATATATATATATATATATATATATATATATATATATATATATATATGTATATTTATATATATATGTATATATATATATATATATATATATATATATATATATATATATATATATATGTATATATATATATATATATATATATATATATATATTTACATATATATATATATATATATATATATATATATATATATGTATATATATACATAAATATTAAATATATATATATATATATATATATATATATATATATATATATATATATATATATATATATATATATATATATATATATATATATATATATATATATATATATATATATATACATATATATATATATATATATATATATATATATATATATATATATATATATATATATATATATACATACATATATATATATATATATATATATATATATATATATATATATATATATATATATTTATATAAATATATATATATATATATATATATATATATATATATATATATATATATATATATATATATATGTATATATATATATATATATAAACATATAAACATATAAATATATATATATATATATATATATATATATATATATATATATATATATATATATATATATTTATTTATTTATCTATATGTATATATATATGTGTGTTTATGTGAATGTTTAGGTATTTGTTTGTGCATGAACTTGGGCCCATATGTGTGCTTAAATTATTATTTTATATCAAACGTATTCTGTTTCTTGACACGTCAAATTTGATGTTTCCGATACACAGCAAGTATTTATCGGTCAAGTTTACTAGCCTGGGATCTTCATAAAAAAGGTTCAAGATCATAAATCAACCCAAAATTATGGATACTACAAAATTCACCCATATTATATATATATATATATATATATATATATATATATATATATATATATATATATATATATATATATATATATATATATATATATATATATATATATATATATATATATATATATATATATATATATATATAAAACACGTTTTCTCGAAGTCTTCTATTAATTTTTTCTCCATGAAATCTTAGTAAGCGTTGAATTTTGAATGGAGTAGGAATTTAATACTTTCCCTATAAGGATACGGAATCTCATATTATCCATGATCAACAGACATCCGCAAATATTTCAGTAAAAGAATCGAGATATCTATTGAAAAAAATTTTTCAGGAGACCTTAATTAGGCAAAAGTAGCTTAAAGCAATGAATTGAAAAGGCCATAAGGAAGAATACTGAGACTTTGAGGAGGGACAATCTTTTTTACTTTATCTATTCACTATACAATAGTACGTATCAATAGTGAAAGAGTTCTATTTTACGACCTTTACTTCTTTTCATTTGTTTCGTTCGAATCCTATCATATCCTACCACTGAAATGCATATTTCGTTGTCAGTCTCCCATAATGCTGCGTTGATCTTAATACAACTAAGCCTGACCTTTTTTAATTGATCATTTAGTCTTTGATTTTTTTCATTTGGTTTACAGTATGCGTGGATTTACCTTTTTCTGACTATTTTTTCTTTAATCTATCCTTTTCCGTATCCTTGGAGGAATTAATAGTATATCTAATGTAAGATGTGGATTTCAAATATTTGAATGCTCGTAGCTTTTACATAGTCAAGCCTGATTTTGAAAAAAAAAAAAAAAACTGCATAATCTCTTGGTGCTTTCTGAAACAGATGCTGTATTCATAGCTTTCGTTAACAATTTTTTTTAGTTAATACGGAAATCTTCTTTGATGCTAAACATTAATTTTTAAATGGCTTTTGACTTGAATTTATTGAGATCTGCTTATTGGAATAACCCGCTCATCTCCTATAACTGATCTATTCGCAGAGAACTAGCTATTCCAAAAAACTTGAATAGAAGTCAGATCATTAAAATCATCATATCTGACAGCCCTTACTATCGTTATTCTCTGTACAGCTTTATTCAAGAACGTTTAGTAATTATTTGAATAAATAATGATTTTGACCGACCGGATGAGGAATCAACGAAGATCAATAAGGCCCTTCACATACACTGTCCGTGCGGAAGAATCTACATTCTTGTTTTTATATATTTGCCGTAATAAACTTTAGTCCTCCTTATGTTTACTGTTAAATTTCTTATATTGCTCTATCCCCTAATATTCTAAAAGTACAAATGCTAAATAAACAAGTTTTTGTTTTGTTTTTAAGTTTTCACTCCCACTCGCTATTCGTGTTCCATACCAACAAAAGACAAACGCTTTTGTTCCATGCCTCCAGACGGCTTCTATTGACAATATTGAGCTCTTCCTTGTATTTTGAACATACCCTGATGCTTTCTTTGCTCCACTATCCTATGACGCACCTGTTCATCCATTCTACCATCACTCGTTACGTTTACTCCTGATAGGTGAATATCTGTGTGATTCAGTAGTTTTCTCTTTTTTTTTTTTCTTTTACTGTACACGACTGCTTGGTTCCTCATGCCTCCAATAACCTGAAACCACTGATGTTCGTACACAACTATTTAAGAATGTACGCAGTTTAATTTTGTTCAGATAAAAGATAAAAAAACTCGTACAGCAACAGTAATAATAATAATTATCCATTCCTATATAACAAAAAGCCGATGTCTGGCTATATATATATATATATATATATATATATATATATATATATATATATATATATATATATATATATATATATATATATATATATATATATATATAAATATAAATGTATATACATATATATGCATATATATATATATATATATATATATATATATATATATATATATATATATATATATATATATATATATGTGTGTGTGTGTGTGTGTATGTATATTCACACAAACACACACACACACACACACACATATATATATATATATATATATATATATATATATATATATATATATATATATATATATATATATATATATATATATATATATATATATACATATATATATATATATATATATATATATATATATATATATATATATACATATATATATATATATATATGTGTGTGTGTGTGTGTGTGTGTGTGTGTGTGTTTGTGTGAATATATATACACACATATATATATATATATATATATATATATATATATATATATATATATATATATATATATATCTTTCTTGTCATGGTGAGCAACATTGTGAACCGAATGACTACACCGCCTCTCTTCGTCCCGAAGGTAGGGGGAAGGGAGAAGTCATACCCTGGTGAGATGACGTACCCAAAGAGGTATATTCAGAAACCACAATCTCCCACAAATTACCAATCAACGAGTTGTAGCTAAAAAGGGGGGAAGGAGTGGGAAGGCTTGTGTATGTGTATATGGGTGTGTATGCATATCTATCTAAATATTTAGTGGTGTTTTTTGACGCGTAGCATACAACATTGATAATAATAATAATAATAATAATAATAATAATAATAATAATAATAATAATAATAATAATAATAATAAAATATATACCAGGGCACTTCCCTTATTTCGGAGGGTAGCCGACATCAAACAAATGAAAAAAAAGTAGGACATCTCCTCTCTATGTTTATCCCAGCCTGACAACGACTCAACCGAGTTCGGCTGGCAGTGCTAGGGTGCCACAGCTCACCCTCCCCCGTTATCCACCATAGATGAAGCTTCATAACGGTAAATCCCCTACTGCTGCTACCTCCGCGGTCATCAAAGGCACCTGAGGAAGCAGGAGGGCCTACCGAAACTGCGTCACAATCGCTCGCCAATCATTCCTATTTCTAACACGCTCTCTTGTCTCTCTCACATCTATCCTCCTATCACCCAGAGCTTTCTTTACGCCAGCCATCCAACCAAACGTTGGTCTTCCTCTTGTACTTCTCCCATTATCTCTTGCATTCATCACCTTCTTTAGCAGACAGCCATTTTCCATTCTCTCAACATGGCCAAACCATCTCAACACATTCATATCCACTCTAGCTGCCAACTCATTTTTTACACCAGTTCTCACCCTCACTACTTCGTTCCTAACCCTATCTACTCGAGATACACCAGCCATACTACTTATACACTTCATCTCAAACACATTCAATTTCTGTCTCTCCGTCACTTTCATTCCCCAAAACTCCGATCCATACATCACAGTTGATACAATCCCTTCCTCATACAGAACACTGTTTACTTTCATCCCCAACCCTCTATTTCTTACTACTCTCTTAACTGGCCCCAACACTTTGCCTCTCTCATTCACTCTCTGACATACATCTGCTTCCACTCCACCATTTGCATCAACAACAGACCCCATGTACTTAAACTGATCCACCTCCTCAAGTAAGTCTCCATTCAACATGACATTCAACCTCGCACCACCTTCCTTTCCCGGACACCTCATAACCTTATTCTTACCCACATTAACTCTCAACTTCCTTCTCTCACACACCCTTCCAAATTCTGTCACTAATCGGACAAACTTCTGTTCCTCATCTGCATCCAGTACAGTATTCTCCGCAAACAACTGATTTACCTCCCATTCTTAGTCATTCTCGTCTACCAGTTTCATGCCTCGTCCAAGAACGCGAGCATTCACCTCTCTCACCACTCCATCAGCATACAAGTTGAACAACCACTGCGACATCACACATCCCTGTCTCAGCCCCACTCTCACCGGAAACCAATCGCTCACTTCATTTCCTATCATAACACATGCTTTACTACCTTTGTAGAAACTTTTCACTGCTTGCAACAACCTTCAACCAACTCCTTATAACCTCATCACATTCCACATTGCTTCCATATCAACTCTATCATACGCTTTCTCCAGATCCATGAACGCAATATACACCTCCTCACCTTTGGCTAAATATTTCTCGCATATCTGCCTAACTGTAAAAATCTGATTCATACCACCCCTACCTCTTCTAAAACCACCTACTCTGTACTTTTAAGATTGCGTGCTCTGTTTTATCCTTAATCCTGTTAATCAGTACTCTACCATACACTTTTCCAACTACACTCGACAAACTAATACCCCTGGAATTACAACACTCATGCACATCTTCCTTACCCTTATAAAGTGGTGCAATACACGCACAAATCCAATCTACTGGTACCATTGACAACACAAAACATATTAACCAATCTCACCAACCATTCAAGTATAGTCATACCCCCTTCCTTCAACATATCAGCTCTCACACCACCCATACCAGATGCCTTTCCTACTCTCATTTCATCAAGTGCTCTCCTCACTTCCTCTCTTGTAATCTCTCTCTCATTCTCATCTCCCACCCCAACACCTGCAACAGCAATTATATCTACCTCCCTATTATCCTGAACATTCAGTAAATTTTCAAAATATTCCCCTCACCTTTTCCCTTCCTCCTCTTCTTGTAACAACCTTCCATTTCCATCTTTCACTGTCTCTTCAATTCTTGAACCAGCCTTCCTTACACTCTTCACTTCTTTCCAAAACTTCTTGTTATTCTCTTCTTATGAATGACCCAATCCCTGACCCCACCTCAGGTCAGCTGCCCTCTTTTCCTCACATACCTTGCGCTTTACTTCCACATTTTTCTCTCTATATCTTTCATACTATTCTACAATATTACTCTCCAACCATTCTTCAAAATCCCTCCTTTTCTCTTCCACATTTACCTTTACTCCTTCATTCCACCATTCCCTGCCCTTCCTCATGCTACCTCAAACAAATTCTTGCTACACACATCACTTGCAATCCCAACAAAATTTTCTTTTACAACTTCCACTCCTCCTCTAAATTACCAGTTTCTCTTATTTTCACTTCGTCATATGCCATTTTCAACCTTTCTTGATATTTACTTTTTACCCTCGGTTTTATTAGCTCTTCAGCCCTCACTAGCTCCCTCTGACAACCACCTACTCTATTCCCACACTCTTTTGCTACAACTAATATTCCTTCCACCAAAAAATTATCAGACACCGTTAGCCATACCCCTAAGCACGTGCACGTCTTTTAATCTTCCAAACATTTTTTTTAGTTGTCAGCACATAAATCATTAACGCCCTTTCTACTACTCTTCCATTTACCACTCTTACCAATGTATACTCGTTTTTATCTTTCTTTTTGAAAAAGCTAGAACTTTTCTCCGTCTCTTGGTCAACACACATATCTTCCAGTCTCTCACCACTCTCATTTTCACCTGGTACACTATACTATACTAACCAATGACACCTTCTACCTCTCCAGCACCCACTCTATCATTTAAGTTACCCATGACAACTACATGATTCCTTCTACCCAGTCCTTCTACATACCTCGTTAATTCATTCCAGAACTCATTCGGCTCTTCTTCACTTTTCTCACAACCTGGCCTATACGCACTGACAAAAGCCCAACATTCTCTACCCAACCTAACCCTTACCCACATTAACCTAGATGATATCTCCTTCCATTCCACTACTTTACCTGTCAGTAATAAAGCCACACCTTCTCTTGCTCTTCCCTTTTCAATCCAAGACACTCTACCAGACATTTCACCAAGCATCACTTCACCTTTCCCTTTTATCTTTGTCTCACACAAAGCCAATATATCCATCTTTCCAATCTCACATCTTTTACTCTCTATCGTACTACATGCACACATATTCAAAAACCCTAAACTAGAGAGCGGGGAGCAGTAACTCTCCTCCCAACTCCACATCTTTGATGTCTCAAAGGATTATATTACAAGAGAGGGGGTTCCCAGCGCCCTCGTCCCGTCCCTTTTAGTGGGCTCTTACGACACACAGGGATACGTTGGCGCTATTCTAATTGTTTTCATGCCCCCGTGGCCACAGGGGCCATAATAATAATAATAATAATAATAATAATAATAATAATAATAATAATAATAATAATAATAATAGCTTCATTATCACTGATGATATATGTTTCACCATGATAAGTTTGATTCTTTGTCATTGTTTTACAAAGCAAAACAAATTATAATTGATCATTACTATGAATAAATTTAACTACTTTCCAAGTAATCCTCAGTTAGTGACTTTTCCCAATCGTTTCCGGAGGTTTTGTAATAAAACTCACAAGTGATAGTAGATTCAGATTCACTTCAATTAAAATGAACACAGTACTCGGAAAAGGCTTATAACTGAATACAATGTAAAGGATTCAAGTTACTTATAGCGAAATGATTTGATGAGTTCGAACGAACTAGCTTTAGAATTTGAGTTTTCTAACGCAACTTGAGTCAAACAACAAAATTGCGGATGATGATACCGAAATGCAATGTATATATATATATATATATATATATATATATATATATATATATATATATATATATATATATATATATATATATATATATATATATACTGTATATATACATATATATGTATATATATATATGTATGTATAAATATATATACATATATATATATATATATATATATATATATATATATATATATATATATATATATATATATATATATATATATATATATATATATATATATAAATAAATACAAACATACATACATACATATATATATATATATATATATATATATATATATATATATATATATATATATATATATATATATATATATATACACATATGGCTTTTGTTACCTGACGAATACTATGAATATATTTAACGAAAATGACACACAATAGATGGGCATTAAGAATAACAGAATGGGTCCATAGAGATTTCAAATGAAGCAAGGGAAGGAAATGAATGATATGGATTGACGAAGTAAGAGTGTTTGCGGGTTTTGACTGCCACAGAAAGATCATAAACACGCAGTTAAAAGGACATGTTTGAGCCCTTTGTTCTGCAGTGGACTAGTGACGGCTGATTATGATACATTCATTTATACATACATGCAAACATACATACATACATACTTACATACATACACACAGGAAATTGTATTACTATAAATCAAGTTATTATTCACTTATAAAAAAAGGAATATGAGAGGATTTATGTACTCCAGTTTTTCACAAAGACACATATCCAACCATATTATTTCCATGACCTACAGGATAAAAAGACCTGAGTAACTAATTGCAAATAGATATAGGTTATGAATGTTATGTGGGTCTCATTTAAACCATTAGACCCTCTTTTCAATAATTTTTCATAATAAAATACAGGGTAGTTCATCTATTTTGATACATGCCATCAAATGATTGTGTAGATAATATTACTTTCTTAATATTTTCATAAGTGGCCTACGTATGATATTGATTGGAACACCATTGCGTAGTTCGCAGATAATTCTTAATTCCTGGTTCCACCTAAAGTTAAAATAAGACATCTTTATTACATCAAAAGAACGCAGCTATGGAACAAGTAAATGATTTTTTATTTTTATTTTGAAAATGGTTTAAATCCGAATTCAAACAAAATCCATTGAACTTAATTAACGTTAAGTTTGCTCTGTATCACGAAGATGCTATTGACTATTTTATTTTTAAATGGTTAATAGAGAGTTATTCCCGTCTTTTCTATATTATGAGTTAAGTTCAGAGAGAAAACCTTTTAGAAATGATCAGCACTTCAATCATATTTTAGCTACTAAATCAAATAAAACCTAGTGGAACATCTCAGGCATCTCCACAAAAAAAAAAAAAAACCGTATTAACAGAACGTCTAACCCAGGAAATACTTCACCATTAGGATCAATCTTTCGCTCCTCTTCTTCCTAGGTATTGAGACCGTCCTAGTTTAGTACCACCTGCGTCTATACTATGTGTTTCACTGGCTTGGGGTAGAATTATCTTGTCAGAATTATCTATTATTGAATTAACTGTTAGGTCATCTTCTCCTGTTTCTTCGCCTTTTCATACCTTTTAATACTTTTTTCACTTCTACGATTACGTTTGGCACTAACTCACTCTAGCACACCATTCTATCGAGTTATAGAGTTTATATATGAACGATTTAATTTAATATTTATTCTATTCTTGAAAAATAATATTTCAATTGCTCATTACTTCTCTAGTAGTTTATTTATTTCCTCTCTTTACTGAGCTGTTTTTCCTTGTTGGAGCCCTTGGACCTATAGCATTTTGCTTTTCCAACTAGGCTGTAGCTTAACATGTAATAATAATAATGGTAATAACAAAGATAAGATGATGATAATAATAATAATAATAATAATAATAATAATAATAATAATAATAATAATAATAATAATAATAATTTTCATCATAATGATAATCATACATCTCCGGTACTATTTAGGTCGCCTCTTTAACGTGTAAATATTGTCAATTCATCTGACGAAACCTTGATCAATGTTTCTATATACACTAATATAGAACGCAAACAACAAACAATATCAATGGTGTCAATGGTTTTAGTTTTTCTTTTCATTTGGCAAAAAAAAATCAGTTTTTATTAATAAAAGCTCGTCCAAGAGTTATGCCGGACATTCCCAAATATTTCTGTATATAGTTCCCTTCTCATCAAAATATTTAAATGTAAAAACTTAAATTCCTATCTGAAATTATTAAGGGATTGATTTCTCTCAGTCTATCAGCTCTAGTTAAATCTACTTTTATAAATTACCAGCTTCTAATCTCTCTTCATCCACAACAAAGTATCTTTTTCCACAATTTTTGGTTTCAGCCATCTGATCTTACAGATTTATTTAACCTTTTTGAAACTTTCTCTACTATCCAACACAACAAGGTTTCAGATTAATGTTAATGCGTATTGACCTCCAAATCTGGAAATGCATAAATTATGGTCTCTGTAAAAACCGCCTTATCACCATGTATCACTATGTGTAGCTGGCATGCTGTATATCATTTGATTACCCAATACTACAAAGTTCCTCTCTGATTTTTTTTTTTCAAAAGATTGATTTAAAATTCCTTACTTTGCTTACAATTAATTTTTCATCATTATTTACAAAAGTTTACAGTTTTGCAAATTTATTTAAGCCAACAAATTCCTTATTCGAGGCAAGGTGATAACTTAAACTCCCTCTGGCTCGACCTTTGAGAATTGAAGATCCTTGGTCATTGGAGGAATAAAGTTCCAATGTTTCCAGTCATCACATATCCTTCAGCGCTCCTCGTGTCATGTAGCTTCCAAACAAGCAAACCGTCTTAGAGAACGATTCTGCATACAGTTATTATTTTGCTTATCATCTCTTCGTAATATATATCTAGTGTCTCTCTCCATCACCAAATTTCACGACATAGGGTCATGTAAGAACCCTATAATTAAGAAATATTATTTGCCCCAAAAATCTATATGACAATCTGCCCGCCCCCTTCCGAAGACATCCCTTGTTTACGAAATAGCAGCAGCAACTCCCATTCCGAATGGCTTATGGTGGCGATGTCAGGCTTCTTATTCATCGTCCCTTACAGTTGTGACGTCATGCAAGAATCATTCTCTTCTCCCGAGTAGCTTTGTAAGTCTCGTCCCGTCTACAACTACTCACTTCACCTACAGTAAATGTCAAAGACAGAAAGGATATACTAAGTACTGACATTGTTGTTAATCTAATGCATTGACTGCAGTTTTTATCAATTCTCTTATTAGATTTGTTAAACATTTTACTGTAGACAATAATACCTATAACTCGAACTGCTTACAAACACTGCAGATTCCAACTGCAAGAAAACAGCCAGACTCGTGTTATCCGGATAGCAATCGATGTTGGTAATACCCCTTCCTCACAATCAATTCTCATTAACTTTATCTGACAGAAAGCGATTCCACAGGGAATAGAAGCAGCCTGGGACCAATCCAAGAATGCCATAAATCATCACGATAGATATCAAGGGAATAGCGTTGCATTAATGTTGGTTACACAATGGTCCCGAAAGGATGGAGGTTTGCGGTTCCAGATTTTAATAAGAATAGGTAAACAGCTGCCTCCTGACAGTTATATCATCAGTTTAGCCAAAGTAATTTCCTGAATGGAATAAAGCAATTCATCACTAT
Organism: Palaemon carinicauda; assembly: GCF_036898095.1. Taxonomy (NCBI): domain Eukaryota; kingdom Metazoa; phylum Arthropoda; class Malacostraca; order Decapoda; family Palaemonidae; genus Palaemon; species Palaemon carinicauda. The sequence goes on from NC_090731.1 coordinate 123,312,127, forward strand.
GATTCTCTCCATTCTTAAACAAAATAGGAAAGAATGAAATATTGTTTTCAATCTACGAAATTTATATTTAATCATCATGTATATATTTCATTGAAAAATTCAGTTAATTTTTCCACTTTAAATAGATATGAGCTATATTTGAAAATTATGCAA
>NC_090731.1:123325171-123344384 GCF_036898095.1 Palaemon carinicauda
TCAAGATAGATAGATAACCGTCTATAAGTAAATATTTCATGGGAATGAGATTTTTGCATGCTCGTAACTAAAGCAATTGAGCTTTTGGATATGGGTGCTCAGTCAAGACCTACCAATTATTTTTTGTGGTCATAACCTGACACAAATATCCTCTTAACGTATCATGTACATTCGTAATGATATTTCTCTGCACACATTTATTTCTAGCTTAATTGCCTTATTAAATTCGTTCATTTAAAGAAGAAAAACTTACTCGACGTAATTTACAAAGCTTCTGTGTACGTCGATCTTAATTTGAAATACTTCCCATACGTAATTTTTAGCTTAAAACTCTCTAATCACTGTTAATAATCGTTGCTACTCTTTACACCGTAATTTGCAGTTGATTACTATCAGCCAATAGCATCAACAAACCATTGGCCAGGCCATTCTTCGTGATTAATTTAACCTCTTGTTTATCGATTTATGGCACCATGATACGTGATTTCTTAATTGTATTCGGTTTAATTATTTTCCCAGAGGATTTAGTTTACTCTGATTGGAGTGGTCGGAATTGGTATAAACTAGTAAGGGCCAAAAGACGTCAATGGCTTTTTTATTTTAAAACATTCAGTTGCTTATGGTTTGCAGTCATTTAATGTCCGACGGATTTAGATTATGATTCTTTTGAATGCCTGAACGAGTATCTCCTGTTTTGACACATGTGATATATATATATATATATATATATATATATATATATATATATATATATATATATATATATATATATATATATATATACAGATATATATATATATATATATATATATATATATATATATATATATATATATATATATATATATATATATATACAGATATATATATATATATATATATATATATATATATATATATATATATATATATATATATATATATATATATATATATATATATATATATATATATATATGTATGTATATATATGTATATATATGTATATATATGTATATATATGTATATATATATATATATATATATATATATATATATATATATCTGTATATATATATATATATATATATATATATATATATATATATATATATATATATATCTGTATATATATATATATATATATATATATATATATATATATATATCTGTATATATATATATATATATATATATATATATATATATATATATATATATATATATATATATATATATATATATATATATATATATATACATATATATATATATATATATATATATATATATATATATATATTATGCGTGTGTTTGTTTGTGTTTGTATTTGTGTATGTTTAATCCGCAAAGAGTTTTTGCATACAAAGTAATTCTATATGTCGATTTGCGCATGAAAACTTGTGAGAGTTTGAATATTTTGTTATTTGTTATAATACTTGTAGCAGAAGATTTATTAGGTACTTTTTCTTTCCTTTGATTACGATTTAATCTAATGGAATTAATAAAATTATCTACATGAGTAAGGTTTTCAAAGAATAGCTAAGAAGGCTGCTTATTATGATGTGTCTTTATGAAATATTTCATGTTTATTATAAAAAAAAAGCATCTTTAATACCTAATCGTTCAAATGATGATCTCTTTTTTTATTCTTAAAGGAAAATACTTGCTTTAACGAAGTACTAAGATAATTTTGGGGTTTCATCCTATTGCATAATTTTCAAATATAGCTCATATCTATTTAAAGTGGAAAAATTAACTGAATTTTTCAATGAAATATATACATGATGATTAAATATAAATTTCGTAGATTGAAAACAATATTTCATTCCTTCCTTTTTTGTTTAAGAATGGAGAGAATCATAGTGATGAATTGCTTTATTCCATTCAGGAAATGACTTTGGCTAAACTGATGATATAACTGTCAGGAGGCAGCTGTTTACCTATTCTTATTAAAATCTGGAACCGCAAACCTCCATCCTTTCGGGACCATTGTGTAACCAACATTAATGCAACGCTATTCCCTTGATATCTATCGTGATGATTTATGGCATTCTTGGATTGGTCCCAGGCTGCTTCTATTCCCTGTGGAATCGCTTTCTGTCAGATAAAGTTAATGAGAATTGATTGTGAGGAAGGGATATTACCAACATCGATTGCTATCCGGATAACACGAGTCTGGCTGTTTTCTCGCAGTTTTAATCTGCAGTGTTTGTAAGCAGTTCGAGTTATAGGTATTATTGTCTACAGTAAAATGTTTAACAAATCTAATAAGAGAATTGATAAAAACTGCTGTCAATGCATTAGATTAACAACAATGTCAGTACTTAGTATACCCTTTCTGTCTTTGACATTTACTGTAGGTGAAGTGAGTAGTTGTAGACGGGACGAGACTTACAAAGCTACTCGGGAGAAGAGAATGATTCTTGCATGACGTCACAACTGTAAGGGACGATGAATAAGAAGCCTGACATCGCCACCATAAGCCATTTGGAATGGGAGTTGCTGCTGCTATTTCGTAAACAAGGGATGTCTTCGGAAGGGGGCGGGCAGATTGTCATATAGATTTTTGGGGCAAATAATATTTCTTAATTATAGGGTTCTTACATGACCCTATGTCGTGAAATTTGGTGATGGAGAGAGACACTAGATATATATTACGAAGAGATGATAAGCAAAATAATAACTGTATGCAGAATCGTTTTCTAAGACGGTTTGCTTGTTTGGAAGCTACATGACACGAGGAGCGCTGAAGGATATGTGATGACTGGAAACATTGGAACTTTATTCCTCCGATGACCAAGGATCTTCAATTCTCAAAGGTCGAGCCAGAGGGAGTTTAAGTTATCACCTTGCCTCGAATAAGGAATTTGTTGGCTTAAATAAATTTGCAAAACTGTAAACTTTTGTAAATAATGATGAAAAATTAATTGTAAGCAAAGTAAGGAATTTTAAATCAATCTTTTGAAAAAAACAAAAATCAGAGAGGAACTTTGTAGTATTGGGTAATCAAATGATATACAGCTTGCCAGCTACACATAGTGATACATGGTGATAAGGCGGTTTTTACAGAGACCATAATTTATGCATTTCCAGATTTGGAGGTCAATACGCATTAACATTAATCTGAAACCTTGTTGTGTTGGATAGTAGAGAAAGTTTCAAAAAGGTTAAATAAATCTGTAAGATCAGATGGCTGAAACCAAAAATTGTGGAAAAAGATACTTTGTTGTGGATGAAGAGAGATTAGAAGCTGGTAATTTATAAAAGTAGATTTAACTAGAGCTGATAGACTGAGAGAAATTAATCCCTTAATAATTTCAGATAGGAATTTAAGTTTTTACATTTAAATATTTTGATGAGAAGGGAACTATATACAGAAATATTTGGGAATGTCCGGCATAACTCTTGGACGAGCTTTTATTAATAAAAACTGATTTTTTTTTGCCAAATGAAAAGAAAAACTAAAACCATTGACACCATTGATATTGTTTGTTGTTTGCGTTCTATATTAGTGTATATAGAAACATTGATCAAGGTTTCGTCAGATGAATTGACAATATTTACACGTTAAAGAGGCGACCTAAATAGTACCGGAGATGTATGATTATCATTATGATGAAAATTATTATTATTATTATTATTATTATTATTATTATTATTATTATTATTATTATTATTATTATTATTATTATTATTATTATTATTATCATCTTATCTTTGTTATTACCATTATTATTATTACATGTTAAGCTACAACCTAGTTGGAAAAGCAAAATGCTATAGGTCCAAGGGCTCCAACAAGCAAAAACAGCTCAGTAAAGAGAGGAAATAAATAAACTACTAGAGAAGTAATGAGCAATTGAAATATTTTTTTTCAAGAATAGAATAAATATTAAATTAAATCGTTCATATATAAACTCTATAACTCGATAGAATGGTGTGCTAGAGTGAGTTAGTGCCAAACGTAATCGTAGAAGTGAAAAAAGTATTAAAAGGTATGAAAAGGCGAAGAAACAGGAGAAGATGACCTAACAGTTAATTCAATAATTGATAATTCTGACAAGATAATTCTACCCCAAGCCAGTGAAACACATAGTATAGACGCAGGTGGTACTAAACTAGGACGGTCTCAATACCTAGGAAGAAGAGGAGCGAAAGATTGATCCTAATGGTGAAGTATTTCCTGGGTTAGACGTTCTGTTAATACGCTTTTTTTTTTTTTTTTGTGGAGATGCCTGAGATGTTCCACTAGGTTTTATTTGATTTAGTAGCTAAAATATGATTGAAGTGCTGATAATTTCTAAAAGGTTTTCTCTCTGAACTTAACTCATAATATAGAAAAGACGGGAATAACTCTCTATTAACCATTTAAAAATAAAATAGTCAATAGCATCTTCGTGATACAGAGCAAACTTAACGTTAATTAAGTTCAATGGATTTTGTTTTAATTCGGATTTAAACCATTTTCAAAATAAATAAAAAATCATTTACTTGTTCCATAGCTGCGTTCTTTTGATGTAATAAAGATGTCTTATTTTAACTTTAGGTGGAACCAGGAATTAAGAATTATCTGCGAACTACGCAATGGTGTTCCAATCAATATCATACGTAGGCCATTTATGAAAATATTAAAAAAGTAATATCATCTACACAATCATTTGATGGCATGTATCAAAATAGATGAACTACCCTGTATTTTATTATGAAAAATTATTGAAAAGAGGGTCTAATGGTTTAAATGAGACTCACATAACATTCATAACCTATATCTATATGCAATTAGTTACTCAGGTCTTTTTATCCTGTAGGTCATGGAAATAATATGGTTGGATATGTGTCTTTGTGAAAAACTGGAGTACATAAATCCTCTCATATTCCTTTTTTTATAAGTTAATAATAACTTGATTTATAGTAATACAATTTCCTGTGTGTATGTATGTAAGTATGTATGTATGTATGTTTGCATGTATGTATAAATGAATGTATCATAATCAGCCATCACTAGTCCACTGCAGAACAAAGGGCTCAAACATGTCCTTTTAACTGCGTGTTTATGATCTTTCTGTGGCAGTCAAAACCCGCAAACACACTTACTTCGTCAATCCATATCATTCATTTCCTTCCCTTGCTTCATTTGAAATCTCTATGAACCCATTCTGTTATTCTTAATGCCCATCTATTGTGTGTCATTTTCATTAAATATATTCATAGTATTCGTCAGGTAACAAAAGCCATATGTGTGTATATATATATATATATATATATATATATATATATATATATATATATATATATATATATATATGTATGTATGTTTGTATTTATATATAAATATATATATATATATATATATATATATATATATATATATATATATATATATATATATATATATATATATTCTTATATATATATATATGTATATATATTTATACATACATATATATATATATATATATATTTACATATATATGTATATATATACAGTATATATATATATATATATATATATATATATATATATATATATATATATATATATATATATATATATATATATATATATATATATATATATATATATATATATATATATATATATATATATATATATATATATATATATATACACATTGCATTTCGGTATCATCATCCGCAATTTTGTTGTTTGACTCAAGTTGCGTTAGAAAACTCAAATTCTAAAGCTAGTTCGTTCGAACTCATCAAATCATTTCGCTATAAGTAACTTGAATCCTTTACATTGTATTCAGTTATAAGCCTTTTCCGAGTACTGTGTTCATTTTAATTGAAGTGAATCTGAATCTACTATCACTTGTGAGTTTTATTACAAAACCTCCGGAAACGATTGGGAAAAGTCACTAACTGAGGATTACTTGGAAAGTAGTTAAATTTATTCATAGTAATGATCAATTCAAATTTGTTTTGCTTTGTAAAACAATGACAAAGAATCAAACTTATTATGGTGAAACATATATCATCAGTGATAATGAAGCTATTATTATTATTATTATTATTATTATTATTATTATTATTATTACTATTATTATGGCCCCTGTGGCCACGGGGGCATGAAAACAATTAGAATAGCGCCAACGTATCCCTGTGTGTCGTAAGAGCCCACTAAAAGGGACGGGACGAAGGCGCTTGTAATATAATCCTTTGAGACATCAAAGATGTGGAGTTGGGAGGAGAGTTACTGCTCCCCGCTCTCTAGTTTTGGGGTGTTTGAATATGTGTGCATGTAGTACGATAGAGAGTAAAAGATGTGAGATTGGAAAGATGGATATATTGGCTTTGTGTGAGACAAAGATAAAAGGGAAAGGTGAAGTGATGCTTGGCGAAATGTCTGGTAGAGTGTCTTGGATTGAAAAGGGAAGACCAAGAGAAGGTGTGGCTTTATTACTGACAGGTAAAGTAGTGGAATGGAAGGAGATATCATCTAGGTTAATGTGGGTAAGGGTTAGGTTGGGTAGAGACTGTTGGGCTTTTGTCAGTGCGTATAGGCCAGGTTGTGAGAAAAGTGAAGAAGAGCGGAATGAGTTCTGGAATGAATTAACGAGGTATGTAGAAGGACTGGGTAGAAGGAATCATGTAGTTGTCATGGGTAACTTAAATGATAGAGTGGGTGCTGGAGAGGTAGAAGGTGTCATTGGTTAGTATAGTATGGTGTACCAGGTGAAAATGAGAGTGGTGAGAGACTGGAAGATATGTGTGTTGACCAAGAGATGGAGAAAAGTTCTAGCTTTTTCAAAAAGAAAGATAAAAACAAGTATACATTGGTAAGAGTGGTAAATGGAAGAGTAGTAGAAAGGGCGTTAATGATTTATGTGCTGACAACTAAAAAAGATGTTTGGAAGATTAAAAGACGTGCACGTGCTTAGGGGTATGGCTAACGGTGTCTGATAATTTTTTGGTGGAAGGAATATTAGTTGTAGCAAAAGAGTGTGGGAATAGAGTAGGTGGTTGTCAGAGGGAGCTAGTGAGGGCTGAAGAGCTAATAAAACCGAGGGTAAAAAGTAAATATCAAGAAAGGTTGAAAATGGCATATGACGAAGTGAAAATAAGAGAAACTGGTAATTTAGAGGAGGAGTGGATGTTGTAAAAGAAAATTTTGTTGGGATTGCAAGTGATGTGTGTAGCAAGAATTTGTTTGAGGTAGCATGAGGAAGGGCAGGGAATGGTGGAATGAAGGAGTGAAGGTAAATGTGGAAGAGAAAAGGAGGGAATTTGAAGAATGGTTGGAGAGTAATATTGTAGAATAGTATGAAAGATATAGAGAGAAAAATGTGGAAGTAAAGCGCAAGGTATGTGAGGAAAAGAGGGCAGCTGACCTGAGGTGGGGTCAGGGATTGGGTCATTCATAAGAAGAGAATAACAAGAAGTTTTGGAAAGAAGTGAAGAGTGTAAGGAAGGCTGGTTCAAGAATTGAAGAGACAGTGAAAGATGGAAATGGAAGGTTGTTACAAGAAGAGGAGGAAGGGAAAAGGTGAGGGGAATATTTTGAAAATTTACTGAATGTTCAGGATAATAGGGAGGTAGATATAATTGCTGTTGCAGGTGTTGGGGTGGGAGATGAGAATGAGAGAGAGATTACAAGAGACGAAGTGAGGAGAGCACTCGATGAAATGAGAGTAGGAAAGGCATCTGGTATGGGTGGTGTGAGAGCTGATATGTTGAAGGAAGGGGGTATGACTATACTTGAATGGTTGGTGAGATTGGTTAATATGTTTTGTGTTGTCAATGGTACCAGTAGATTGGATTTGTGCGTGTATTGCACCACTTTATAAGGGTAAGGAAGATGTGCATGAGTGTTGTAATTCCAGGGGTATTAGTTTGTCGAGTGTAGTTGGAAAAGTGTATGGTAGAGTACTGATTAACAGGATTAAAAATAAAACAGAGCACGCAATCTTAAAAGTACAGGGTGGGTGGTTTTAGAAGAGGTAGGGGTTGTATGAATCAGATTTTTACAGTTAGGCAGATATGCGAGAAATATTTAGCCAAAGGTGAGGAGGTGTATATTGCGTTCATGGATCTGGAGAAAGCGTATGATAGTTGATATGGAAGCAATGTGGAATGTGATGAGGTTATAAGGAGTTGGTTGAAGGTTGTTGCAAGCAGTGAAAAGTTTCTACAAAGGTAGTAAAGCATGTGTTATGATAGGAAATGAAGTGAGCGATTGGTTTCCGGTGAGAGTGGGGCTGAGACAGGGATGTGTGATGTCGCAGTGGTTGTTCAACTTGTATGCTGATGGAGTGGTGAGAGAGGTGAATGCTCGCGTTCTTGGACGAGGCATGAAACTGGTAGACGAGAATGACTAAGAATGGGAGGTAAATCAGTTGTTTGCGGAGAATACTGTACTGGATGCAGATGAGGAAGAGAAGTTTGTCCGATTAGTGACAGAATTTGGAAGGGTGTGTGAGAGAAGGAAGTTGAGAGTTAATGTGGGTAAGAATAAGGTTATGAGGTGTCCGGGAAAGGAAGGTGGTGCGAGGTTGAATGTCATGTTGAATGGAGACTTACTTGAGGAGGTGGATCAGTTTAAGTACATGGGGTCTGTTGTTGATGCAAATGGTGGAGTAGAAGCAGATGTATGTCAGAGAGTGAATGAAAGAGGCAAAGTGTTGGGGCCAGTTAAGAGAGTAGTAAGAAATAGAGGGTTGGGGATGAAAGTAAACAGAGTTCTGTATGAGGAAGGGATTGTATCAACTGTGATGTATGGATCGGAGTTTTGGGGAATGAAAGTGACGGAGAGACAGAAATTCAATGTGTTTGAGATGAAGTGTATAAGTAGTATGGCTGGTGTATCTCGAGTAGATAGGGTTAGGAACGAAGTAGTGAGGGTGAGAACGGGTGTAAAAAATGAGTTGGCAGCTAGAGTGGATATGAATGTGTTGAGATGGTTTGGCCATGTTGAGAGAATGGAAAATGGCTGTCTGCTAAAGAAGGTGATGAATGCAAAAGATAATGGGAGAAGTACAAGAGGAAGACCAAGGTTTGGTTGGATGGCTGGTGTAAAGAAAGCTCTAGGTGATAGGAGGATAGATGTGAGAGAGACAAGAGAGCGTGTTAGAAATAGGAATGATTGGCGAGCGATTGTGACGCAGTTTCGGTAGGCCCTCCTGCTTCCTCAGGTGCCTTTGATGACCGCGGAGGTAGCAGCAGTAGGGGATTTACCGTTATGAAGCTTCATCTATGGTGGATAACGGGGGAGGGTGAGCTGTGGCACCCTAGCACTGCCAGCCGAACTCGGTTGAGTCGTTGTCAGGCTGGGATAAACATAGAGAGGAGATGTCCTACTTTTTTTTTCATTTGTTTGATGTCGGCTACCCTCCGAAATAAGGGAAGTGCCCTGGTATATATTTTATTATTATTATAATTATTATAATTATTATTATTATTATTATTATTATTATTATTATCAATGTTGTATGCTACGCGTCAAAAAACACCACTAAATATTTAGATAGATATGCATACACACCCATATACACATACACAAGCCTTCCCACTCCTTCCCCCCTTTTTAGCTACAACTCGTTGATTGGTAATTTGTGGGAGATTGTGGTTTCTGATTATACCTCTTTGGGTACGTCATCTCACCAGGGTATGACTTCTCCCTTCCCCCTACCTTCGGGACGAAGAGAGGCGGTGTAGTCATTCGGTTCACAATGTTGCTCACCATGACAAGAAAGATATATATATATATATATATATATATATATATATATATATATATATATATATATATATATATATATATATATATATATATATATATATATATATATATATATATATATATATATATATATATGTGTGTGTGTGTATGTATATTCACACAAACACACACACATATATATATATATATATATATATATATATATATATATATATATATATATATATATATATATATATATATATATATATATATATATATATATATATATGTATATATATATATATATATATATATATATATATATATATATATATATACATATATATATATATATATATATATATATATATATATATATATATATATATATATATATATATATATATATATATATATATATATGTGTGTGTGTGTGTGTGTGTGTTTGTGTGAATATACATACACACACACACACACACACATATATATATATATATATATATATATATATATATATATATATATATATATATATATATATATATATATATATGCATATACATTTATATTTATATATATATATATATATATATATATATATATATATATATATATATATATATATATATATATATATATTTATATATATATATATATATATATATATATATATATATATATATATATATATATATATATATATATATATATATATATATATATATGCATATACATTATATATATATATATATATATATATATATATATATATATATATATATATATATATATATATATATATATATATATATATATATATATATATATATAGCCAGACATCGGCTTTTTGTTATATAGGAATGGATAATTATTATTATTACTGTTGCTGTACGAGTTTTTTATCTTTTATCTGAACAAAATTAAACTGCGTACATTTTTAAATAGTTGTGTACGAACATCAGTGGTTTCAGGTTATTGGAGGCATGAGGAACCAAGCAGTCGTGTACAGTAAAAGAAAAAAAAAAAGAGAAAACTACTGAATCACACAGATATTCACCTATCAGGAGTAAACGTAACGAGTGATGGTAGAATGGATGAACAGGTGTGTCATAGGATAGTGGAGCAAAGAAAGCATCAGGGTATGTTCAAAATACAAGGAAGAGCTCAATATTGTCAATAGAAGCCGTCTGGAGGCATGGAACAAAAGCGTTTTTCTTTTGTTGGTATGGAACACGAATAGCGAGTGGGAGTGAAAACTTAAAAACAAAACAAAAACTTGTTTATTTAGCATTTGTACTTTTGGAATAATAGGGGATAGAGCAATATAAGAAATTTAACAGTAAACATAAGGAGGACTAAAGTTTATTACGGCAAATATATAAAAACAAGAATGTAGATTCTTCCGCACGGACAGTGTATGTGAAGGGCCTTATTGATCTTCGTTGATTCCTCATCCGGTCGGTCAAAATCATTATTTATTCAAATAATTACTAAACGTTCTTGAATAAAGCTGTACAGAGAATAACGATAGTAAGGGCTGTCAGATATGATGATTTTAATGATCTGACTTCTATTCAAGTTTTTTTGGAATAGCTAGTTCTCTGCGAATAGATCAGTTATAGGAGATGAGCGGGTTATTCCAATACACTCTCACTCAGATCCCACTGAGAGAGGACCTTCACTTCTGCTCCTGCTGCCTGCTGACTGCCGACATCTTCTGCCGCCGTTACTGGCTGTTGCCTGCTCCCTCTTCACTTGGCTGATACAATCAGCCTCCTGAAGAGACCGCCGCCACCACCGCCGCCGATAAATCGCCGAATTCGCCGACGTTTTTCGCCGATTTTTCGCTGAATTCGTCGCCGATTTTCGCCGTTTTTTCGACGATTTTTGTTGCAGTTCTTGCTGTACTGACAAGGGCCTTGCCCCTGAATTGGCTGTAATCAGCCCCCTCATAGAAGGGAATCTAAATTGACAATATAGGCTAAGCTTTGCCTCCACCTACATAATTTTCACTTACTAATAGATCCTCCTGTGGAAAATCTGGTAGCCGTTGTGGTCTTAAAACTCCAGTAGAAGCAGGGCCAAAGGGTCAAAAACTCCCACTCTCGCTGTCTGTGGCAAGTGGCATAGGGCTGTTAGGCTTGGCGCCTATAAGCCAAGTTGTTTGATAAATAATAGGTTATTATTCTTGGTAACTGGCGAAATAAGCCAGTATTCAAATAGGGTCAGGAATCAGCTCAAATAAAAACTTTTAGGTTTTCACTGAGTTTTGCTTATTACCCCCAACCTCCCTACCTGCAGGAATAGACTGCTGGGCCGTCTTAGTGCGTGAACGCAGTAAGAACGCTCCCCAACAGCTATTTGTGTAGGCTAGTACTTAGCTAAAAAGAGTTAGTTTCAGCACTGCTCTAGCAATAGGTTAGTTAGCATACCCCCCATATAACTAACGAATTTGTGTTTCATTTTCAGATTCTGTAATTCATTCTTATAACTCCTACTATAACTTTGCTTGGGGCCCTAGGGCTTAAAGGGTTGGACAACCCCACCAGGCACACTGTCTGTCTCTCTATATTGTCTCTGATCATATACTCACACATCTTGAAAAAAAGGACTTATCCTGGAATGAACTTTATGAGATCGTACTAGAAGCTCTAGGAACTGGTGAAATGGAGATGGACCCCGACCTGCAACCCCTTCTAACCGAACTGGATAAGGAAGCCGAACAGGAACTGATGGACAAGGAACAAAAACGAATGGAACAGGACCAGGACCAAACAAACCGGAAGAGGACCAACGACAACGACTCTGATGGAGAAGGAAAGTAAGGAGAAAAAAGAAACTTCCTAGAAGGAGCCAACCAGGGAATGATGTACCCACCCAGCAAGGAAACCTCACCGCAGGAAGCAGCAACCAGCCTGCTAGGGAAAATAAGACCTATTTTTTTAGGGTCTTAGCTGCTAACCCATCAGAGGCCTTCAAGGCTATTGCTGCCTTTGAAAGCAAACACAAAAACATACAGATGATTGCCAAACCAAACAGGCAAGGACAGTGGACCATATCCACCAAGGACACAAGAGCACTGATAACCTTAAGAAGCACCTCAGACATTAAGCTATTGGAGCTTAAAGAAGAGGAAAAATTAAAAAAAGCAGTTGTGGTTGGCTACCCAACTGATATGATGGAAAGCCACCTAGTTAAATTACCCAATATCACTGCAGCAGAACGGATGAAGAACAAGGCAGGCTTCCTTACAAAAGCCATACTGGTGACATTTAAGGGTCCACACCCACGAAGAGTCGACCTAGGCATCTTCGGCAGCTTCAGGGTCAACAAATACTACCCAGATCCCCTCAGATGTTACAACTGCCAGAAGTATGGGCATCACAAGGACCAATGCAAAGCAAAGGTCCCAACCTGTGCTGTCTGCAGCCTTAAGCACCCCACACAGGAGTGCATTGACAAGAAGGCTGCTGGAATGCCCACAGTCAAAAAGTGTTCAAATTGCAAGAAAGGGCATACTGCAATGGCCTGGGGATGCCCTGAAAGAGTGGCAAGGGTAATTGCTGCCCTCCCCAAAGACAAAAGGGACCCATCAAGAGGAAGAGCGGCCCCCAAACCTCTACCAAGGAGGAGATTCTACACTCAGGAGGAGTTAAGAAGGCACTCCAACTCCAGAACCAACACCAGATCAGTCTCAAAACCCAGAGCCAGATCTACCTCTAGGGTTCCAACTGAAGGACCAAAGCCACTACCCAGGACCATCTTCATTAAGACCACGGTCCTAAAGGATAAATTGACCGAACTAGTCACACAGGCCGTGACTGGAAAAATCAATGCTGAATCAATAGCAACCAGCATTGAACAAGTCCTAAAAGACTTGCTCTCCAGGAATAAGTCCTCCCAATCCCCCTCTCTTTCTATCCAGGAGATCACTTGTCACTCCTCACCAACCATACCTACCATTCCATCACCTCAATCACCCGTACCTTCCACATCCTCTACTTCAGTCCCCGCACCTATCATACCACTCACCCCATCCATCATCCCATCATCCACACTCACCCCATCCACCTCATCCACTTCATCCTCCGAGGTCAAGGCAATTGCCTTTGCCCCTAGGGACCCTAGACAGTACTCTTCAACCTACACCATGGAGTAAGAGTTCTAAACTGGAACTCAGCCGGTGTTAGATCAAAGATCTCCTCCCTAATTGCAGTATGCAAAACTGAGAATGTAGATGTCATCCTGCTACAAGAAACCAATCTTCCAGCAGGAAAGAAACTAAAAATCCCAGGCTACAATGCCTACATCGCACCACAGATAGGTACAGACAGAGGCCTAGCTACATTAGTTAAAACTAGCATACCAACAACAAGGTTACACAACCCTATTCCCTGTGGCACCAACATAGAGACACTAGCAGTAACAATAACATTACTGAATCAAAAAATAGACATATACAACATATACAGAAAATTACATAGGGAGGATACAGGAGAGTTACAACTAACTCAACTCTTTGCTCACACAGAAAGAACACCAACAATTATCTGCGGGGATTTTAATGCACATCACCCCATACTATCATCCCCATCAAGAACAAACCCCTCAGGGGAACACATAGCTTTCGCCCTGGATGAATTTGAGGGAGTCTCCCTCCTAAACACAGGGCAACCTACACACATAAGAGGTGGAAGACTGGATCTGACTTTTGCCACAACAGCAATTAGACACCTAACCAAGTGGCAAGTACACTCAACCCTGATAAGTGATCACTTTGCCACAGTGACAGAATTGGACTTACAACAACTACCTCCAATCCCACCACCCCCACCAAGATGGAACCAGGACCTAGCAGACTGGGTCTGCTTTCAAACAACCATAGAGGAATGGGCAATCAGCTACGCTCCTCCAGAGGACATAGATCAACTAGAAAAAGACCTAGTTGAGGCCCTTCACAATGCAGCCAACAGAGCTATGCCACTAAAAACAACACAAGGTAGTTACACTTACAAAGACTTCTGGTACTACTGCCCAGAAGTCAGAAGACTAAAAACCAGACTAAACAGAGTCACAAAAATATACAGAAGAAGATCCACAGTAGAAAACAGAGAGCTACTACAAACAGTCAAAACTGAAACAAATGAAAGAATCCATGAAATCAGAATTGAAAAATGGATGGAATGGTGTTCAAGCCTGTCAGGATACACCAATCTAACTCAGCTTTGGAAATGGCTAGGCAGAGTAGCCGGAAAAAAGAGAAAGACACCAATTGCCACACACCCACACCCACATGAGGAGGCTGAAAGAATTGCAACATCCTTTGCAAACAGAACACTGTCAATCAATCTCTCCCCCGAAACCAGAATGCAACAAGAGCAACTGGCACCATCAAGATGGGAAGAGATCAACACAGCCTGCCTTCAGCAGGATGACACAGACACCCCATACACAGTTGAGGAGCTAAGAGCAGTACAAAAGACAGGGAAAGACACTGCACCTGGAGCTGACAAAATCACCTACACAATGATCAAACACGTGGGTCCAGCAGGAGAAACTGCATTCCTAAGATTACTAAACAAAACACACCTAGAGCACATAAGGCCTCAAACCTGGAGACAACAAGATACACAGCCAATCCCCAAGCCAAAGGATCCAACAAATCCCAGGCCAATAGCCTTGGTATCCTGTATAGAAGAAACAGGAGAAAAAATGGTCCTAAACAGATTAAAGTACAAAATTGGCCCCCTAAACAAGCAGCTATATGCATATCAGGAGGGAATTGGAACCTCTGAATGCATCACAGATGTATTAAGCTGCATAAATCAGAACAAGGCAACAATAGTCTTCATAGACTTTGAAAAAGCCTTCGAGCTTGCAAGCCCAGTTGCAGTGCTGCAATCAGTAGCTAAAAAAGGAGTCAAAGGACACCTACTAGCATGGACTAAAAACTACATGCTAGGAAGGTAAGCCAGAGTCAAATTTCAAGGAGTGATATCCACATATCATGAATTGGAAAATGGTACGCCACAAGGAGGAATTCTAAGCCCCCTCCTTTTCAACATCCTCATGGAAAATATAGCCTCACTTCAGCTACCTGAAGGAGTTAATATATTTATCTATGCAGATGATGTATGTGTAATAGCTCGAGGGCCAGTCAGGACAATAAAAATGCAAAGAGCACTCAATGCCATCAGCCACAAATCCAATGAGCTTGGACTAAAAATTAACATTGCCAAAACAAAAGCAATGACAATCAAAGCCCCAAACCCCGTACAACCACTCACAATAGGAATGGAACCCCTAGAATGGGTGGACCGATACACATACCTCGGGGTAATAATAGACAAACAGCTCACTTTCAAGCAAGAGATAAAAAATCTCAGGGAAAGAACAAATGCCAGAAATGCAGCTATGAGATATATGTGCTGGCTCAAGGATGGAGCAAATGAACACGTCCAAAAGAAATATTATCTAGCCTGTTCCAGATCACTAGTAGACTATGCTGCCCCAACACTCCTGGGACTAACAGATCTACAAAAAAGCACAATTGAAGTGATTCAGAACAATGCCATGAGGCTCATGTTGGGAGCCCCAATGTGGACAAGACTATGCAACCTAAGGTTGGAAACCGGACTACCAACCCTCGAAGACAGAATTGCACTAAGAAATGCAAGCATAGTTGCAAAGATGTTCCTGTCAGACAGAGACTCAATCACCAAAAGACGAGTAAGAGAGGAACTATCCAAACATCCTGAAGTACAAACCCCAGATTCTTATGGCAAAGACCATAGCGATAACATCAAAAGACTTGGCCTTACAGAAACAATCCTACAATTAAAACCTGACACAGCACAAAGTACTATACACATTCCACCATGGAAAAAACAAGTTGCTAAATTCAACTACACCAAACTCCCAAGGGCAAAAGAAAACTGCACAATAGAAGAACTCAGAAATGCAGCAGAAGCAGCTATAACCTCAGTAGAAACAACAGGGGCACAGATCTACTATACTGATGGTACAGTAGACCCTGGAACCCAAACAGCAGGAGCGGCAGTTCACTCCTGCAAGTTCACAGCTTGCTGGAGAACATCCAACAATGTCTCCACCCTGCAGACAGAGCTTGTCGCAATACAGCAAGCATTAAAATACTCTATTGAAAATGAGGAAGGACCAGTAGTCATCCATACTGACTCACGATCCTCAGTGCAGGTCCTACAGCAGGACAAAAACAAAGAAAACAAATCCCTGATAGCGGACATTAAAATCCTCTTACATCAACATAATGAAAGAAACAGACTAGTAACTTTAAACTGGATCCCCGGGAATGAAAAGGCTGATGAGCTAGCCAAAAGCACCAAACACATTCACAATGTACAGGTGCACATACAGCCTGCACTGCAACAAATCAAAAGCAAAATAAAGACACAGCTCAAGAACAACCTAATCAAGGAACTACATATGAGGATAGAGAATGGCTCTCCCACTGCAACATGGTACAAATGGGCATCGGAACTAGAACCCCCTCCCATAGACAGATACACCCCAAGAAAACTGGCCGTATGTATACACAGACTCCGGCTGGGTTACAAAGCAAACTGGGAACTCCTAGATGACATCCAGACAAGGTGTGAACACTGTGATGTCATACCACAACAACCTCTCCTGCACTACCTACTAGAATGCAGAGAAACAGCACAGCTACGAGGTGATCTACTTGTAGACATCAACACACCACATGCCATGAAAGAGGCAGCCACACTGGCAAAAGCAATTGTCGAAAGCATAGACACACATGCACAGTTGCTTTCAACACTACCTCCACCAAGGTAAGACCTCCTCATTCCATGCACCATCTCATCCCCTCATTGTAAGGCTCTATTCACATTACCCCCTTTTACTTCTCAACTAATCTACCACTTAAATCTCTCTGCAGGGACCCTAGGGAGTAAAGGGTTGGACAACCCCACCTGCACAATTTTTCTCTAATCTTCAAAAGCCTTATACCCCCACTTTTCAAACTACCACTATCCGAGAAATGATGGCCCTCTACCACTACCACCATCATCCTTACCCTATCCACATCTTTTTCTACTACTAAAAACCTTTCAAAATTCCATTAATGCAACTACCTTATAAATTTTTACAGATCACCTACGGGCCAACCAAGGGAAAGGCCCGTGCCAACAACAAGTGATGGCTTTAATACCCCAACAACAACAACATATTCCAATAAGCAGATCTCAATAAATTCAAGTCAAAAGCCATTTAAAAATTAATGTTTAGCATCAAAGAAGATTTCCGTATTAACTAAAAAAAAATTGTTAACGAAAGCTATGAATACAGCATCTGTTTCAGAAAGCACCAAGAGATTATGCAGTTTTTTTTTTTTTTCCAAAATCAGGCTTGACTATGTAAAAGCTACGAGCATTCAAATATTTGAAATCCATATCTTACATTAGATATACTATTAATTCCTCCAAGGATACGGAAAAGGATAGATTAAAGAAAAAATAGTCAGAAAAAGGTAAATCCACGCATACTGTAAACCAAATGAAAAAAATCAAAGATTAAATGATCAATTAAAAAAGGTCAGGCTTAGTTGTATTAAGATCAACGCAGCATTATGGGAGACTGACAACGAAATATGCATTTCAGTGGTAGGATATGATAGGATTCGAACGAAACAAATGAAAAGAAGTAAAGGTCGTAAAATAGAACTCTTTCACTATTGATACGTACTATTGTATAGTGAATAGATAAAGTAAAAAAGATTGTCCCTCCTCAAAGTCTCAGTAATCTTCCTTAGGGCCTTTTCAATTCATTGCTTTAAGCTACTTTTGCCTTATTAAGGTCTCCTGAAAAATGTTTGTCAATAGATATTTCGATTCTTTTACTGAAATATTTGCGGATGTCTGTTGATCATGGATAATATGAGATTCCGTATCCTTATAGGGAAAGTATTAAATTCCTACTCCATTCAAAATTCAACGCTTACTAAGATTTCAGGGAGAAAAAATTAATAGAAGACTTCGAGAAAACGTGTTTTATATATATATATATATATATATATATATATATATATATATATATATATATATATATATATATATATATATATATATATATATATATATAGATATATATATAGATATATATATAGATATCTATATATATCTATATATATATATATATATATATATATATATATATATATATATATATATATATATATCTATATATATATATATATATATATATATATATATATATATATATATATATATATATATATATATATATATATATATATATATATATATAATATGGGTGAATTTTGTAGTATCCATAATTTTGGGTAGATTTATGATCTTGAACCTTTTTTATGAAGATCCCAGGCGAGTAAACTTGACCGATAAATACTTGCTGTGTATCGGAAACGTCAAATTTGACGTGTCAAGAAACAGAATACGTTTGATATAAAATAATAATTTAAGCACACATATGGGCCCAAGTTCATGCACAAACGAATACCTAAACATTCAC
>NC_090731.1:123347384-123354884 GCF_036898095.1 Palaemon carinicauda
AAGAAATAGGAAGATTTTAAATACAAGATTTCAGGCAGCTACCTTTCAAAATCACTGGCCAGAAAAACTAACCTAACAAACTGAGATAGGTAGAAGGAAGAAAGAGAAAATAAATGAGAAACTTAATATTATTCCTACCTAGCACAAACAAACTAACTTAAATGTTAAAATTAACTTAATAAATGATAAATTACAAAAAACAAATAATCTTACAAATTTACACAGAGAATAATCACAAAAAGCTCGGTAGATTGTCCCATCAAGCCATCCAGGGTCCAGAAGACCGTACTGCAAACAAGGGCGTGCACACCTACAGGTACTCGGCGATCCACGATCGTCGTAAATAACAATAAAAATATCTCATACCTGTAGTATGCCGCCCTACGTATCTCCACGAGTTCCAAGAACTCACTGACGCCGATGAGCAGGTCAACTGGATCGCTGCAATGCCCGAAGGCAATCCAAAATGCCACAGGAACGCCAAGGGTGGTAGCCTCCGAGAATCCGGGACTTCAACGGATCTTGCACGTCGCAAACCGCACCGTTCTCAGTAGAAACGGGCCAACTCGTTCGCAAATCTTCCGACGAACGAGGGAAGGGACGTGGCTGATGAATGCCGCGGGTGACAAACACCAGCGACCACACACAAAGTAGCGAAGGAAGTGCTTCCAAAACTCCAAAGGTCACCAAGATGAAGTGGCAAAGCGTCAGACTGTGAGTAGGAACTCGAACTGTCCGTCACTTATCAACACTATTCGATTAAACATTCCACTCGAGTCAACACAGCTCATAGGAAAGAAAACAATGATCGTTAATAAGGCACTTCAGTGGTTCACTAATACCGGGGGAGAAGGTAGTAAACAAAAACAAAACTGAGAAGTCATATGACTCTACAGAGTTCATCAAACTAAGAATGACGCTGGCTTATTAAACTAAAAACTAAAACAAGATCGAAAGGTTGGAAAAGTATTAACAACTTAATCAAATTATAATGAATTTACTTTAATCAAATACCTTTCTCCCCCTACACAAATTTTTTTATCAAATAGAGTAAAAATTTTTAATACATCTTAAAGAATCAATTAAATCTAAAAATAAAATAAATCTCAAAAGAATCAATTAAATCTAAAAATAAAATAAATCTCAAAAGTAAAGATAACCTTAATATAAACATGCATAGGATTATCTAATCCAGTACACACAATGGTGCATTACACATACTGAAACAAAAAGGGTCAGCATTAGATATAACTCACAGAACCTGAAAAAAAAACCTAAAGCCAAGAGCAAAATGTATTAAATCACAGAAAATGATAAAGTTCCGAAATTCCAAAAGTCCTTGCTAAAACTAAAAGTCATAATAAATGGCACAAAGAGCTATCTATATGCTAATAAGAAACTAAGACTAATACAGAACAGAATATTTCTTACAGCTAATACTTAAACTAAAAACAACACTGGCAAAAAAAAAAAATATCGTATAAATACATGAAACAACCGAACAATGTCGGAATAAACCATAAAGTTAGAACTTGCTTTCACTCTAAATGAACACAAAGAGGAACGAGCAGGGCGAAAGAGGCAGGGAAAGACAAAAAAAAAAAGAAAAAAAAAAAAAAAAAAAAAAAAAAACACTTTACATCCTAGACAAGGTGTCCGGGATCTTATTATCAGATCCTTTATTATGCTTAATTACAAAGTTGAGCTCTTGCAGTTGCAAGGCCCAGCGTAAAATTCTTTGGTTAGACCCTTTCATCCGTTCAATAAATACTAACGGATTATGATCCGTCCATACCTCCACTGGAAAAGAAAGATTAGTTAAGTATGGTTTAAAATGAGATATGGTACGGATCAGGGCGAGAGCCTCTTTCTCAATAGTTGAATACTTACGCACTGCCGTTAACAACTTTTTGCTGTAGTAGGATATTGGGTACACCTCCTTGTCTTCACCCTTTTGAAAGAGAACTCCTCCAATTCCTATATCACTAGCGTCAACAGCAATTATAAAGGGAGCTTGAAAATTCGGAGAAACCAAAATAGGTTTAGACATGTGAATAGTCTTAATTCTAATGAATGCTTCTTCACAACCACTCGTCCAAATGAATTTCTTATTTTTTTGTAAAAGATCATTCAGGGGACGGGCAATGTCAGAAAAGTTCCTAACGAACCTTCTATAGTAGCCCATCATACCCAACACCTTTCGAACTTCTCGGACATTGCACGGTCTCTTTAAATTAGTTATAGCCTCGACGTTAGCCTGTTTTGGGGCTATATGACCCAGACCAACCTCATGACCCAGATACACAACTTTAGCCTTACCAAATTCGCATTTAGCGAGGTTAATGACTAAACCCGCAGCACGGAGAGCTTCAAAAACATTACGCAATCTAAGTAAATGAGTTTTCCAATCATTACTGTGGACAACAAGATCATCAATGTAAATCTTAGTACCTTCTAATCCACAGACCACACGGTTCATTAATCTTTGAAAAGTACAAGCAGCATTCCTCATCCCAAAAGGCATGACCTTGCATTCATACAAGCCGAATGGGGTGACAAATGCTGAAATCTCTCTTGCTCGATCCGACAAAGGAACTTGCTGGTAGCCCTTGAGCAAATCCAATTTTGTGATATACTTTGCTGAACCAATGCGGTCTATGCAGTCGTCAATTCTAGGAAGGGGAAAGGAATCATTTTTAGTAAGCGTATTAACTTTGCGATAGTCCACACACATCCGGTACTGTCCATCGGATTTCTTCACCAATACTATAGGGGAGCTCCAAGGACTAACAGAAGGTTGTATCAAATCATGCTTCAACATATATTCTATTTCCTTATTGACTATATCCATTTTAGTGGGATTTAGTCTATAAGGGCTTTGTTTAATTGGTGAAGCTTCTCCTACTACCACATCATGTTCAATTAAACTAGTCAATCCGGGAGAGTCTCTAACCAAATCTGAAAAATAAATGAATTAAACCTTCCAATTCCCTTCTTTGATTTAGATCAAGATGCTTCAGATGCTCATCCAACCCATCCAAAAATTGCACATTCTTGGATAGAGCATCCGAAGGTACTTGATTAATTATTTCCTCAGACCCATCAGGAAGCACCTCTGCCACCAAAGAAACCGATTCATACCCGGTTTCCAAAGTATCAGATCTACTAGAGACATAAGGTTTCAGTCGGTTAATGTGAAAATTCGACACTTTCGTTTGGTCCCGGAAGCTTCTATTTCATAATTAAGATCGGATAACTTCCTCAACACCTTCTAAGGCCCCTTATACCTGGGTTCAAGGAAGTTATCCGAATCAGTACCCAACACCAAAACTAATTCCCCAGGCTCAAACGACCGTGCTCGAGTTTTCTTGTCATAGTTACTTTTCATAGCAGCCTGAGAGTTAGCTAAATTTTCTCTAGCAAACTTCCAGGCGCTCGAAAGTTTTTCTTTAAGGTTATCAACAAATTCACCCACGTTCGTCTCCTTTATTTGATCGGACTCCAAAATTTCATATAGAATTTCTAAAGGACCACGTATTTTATGTCCAAAGACTAACTCAAAAGGAGCCACGCCCGTGGATGAATTTGGATGACTCCTAAGAGCAAAGAGAGCAAAAGGAAGACCCTTATCCCATTCCTCTCCATGCTCATAGCAAAATCTCCTTAATATTGATTTAAGAGTCTGATGGAATCTTTCCACCACTCCCAGACTCTCTGGATGGTAAGGAACACTAGTAGTGTGCAGAATGGCCAGACCTGCACACTTACTTCGAAATTCCTTACTAGTAAAATTAGTTCCACAATTAGTTTGTATCTTACGAGGGATTCCATACCTCGAAAAGAAAATTACTAACTGGTCAAATACAGCCTTAGATGTGATTTTCTTCATGGGAATGGCTTCGGGAAATTGCGATGCCCGGTCCATCACAGTCAGTAAATATATAAAACCTGTTTTAGTTTTAGGGAGGGGACCTACTATATCGACTACTAGCTCACTAAATGGCTCGCCAATAGCTGGTATAGGATATAAAGGTGCTTTTACAATTGTCTGATTAGGTTTACCTACCACTTGGCACACTGGACATTCTTTCACATATTGCTTTACTGACGATTTCATTCCTGGCCACCAAAAACATTTAGCCAACCGACGGAACGTCTTCCAGTCTTCCAGACACCAAAATGACCAGAGAATGCATCATCATGAGATATATTCAATATTTGTCTCTGAAAGTGAGAAGGCACCACTATTTGCTCAATACGAGACATTTGGGGATCATTAGCAACCAGGGGACGACTCACCCTATATAACAGGCCCCTTTTTACCCAGAATCGAGGCTTTGTCAAGTCAGACGTATCACCCAAATTAAAATTATACTCTCTTTTCTGGGCTTCAATAAAAGCAGTTCGATCCCAATCTGGAATTATATTATCACTACATCTACGTCTACCTCTAAACTACTCAAATTTAACTCTTCATCATTATTTAATAAGTCTGCAGCTCTTGCTGCAGCTCTAGTGGTAACCGCCACTGGACACTTATTGATTGACAATATTGGAAATAATTCCTGGCCATCACTATTAACCATATCATTTCCTAATATGCCATCAATACCAGCTATAGGAAGACTCTCAACAACGGCCAACTCTATCTTTCCATAATACCCAGGGAATGACATCATTACCTCTGCTAAAGGAGCCGAAACTATTGTGTTCGGGAAACCTCCCAGAACAATAAAGTTCCCTGAATACTTCACCAAACCCTTCAAACTACTTTCCAGCACTAACGAACGAGCAGACCCTGTATCTCTCAAGAACTTAACATCAATAATGACAGAATTATATATTACTTTACCAGGCCATATGTATTTATCATACTTCAGTCATTCCTGTGGATTATTATTTCCATCTCCAGGCGTACAATTACTACCACTATCACTACCAATTATGGGCAATTTTACGTCAGGAGATGTACTTGGCATTAAAGCCACAGGATTATTTTTTTGAAGATAATTTGTTCTGGCTTGACATTGAGCTTGGAAATGACCGGGTTTCTTACACCAGAAACAAGTCTTCACATTATTGTTTCTCGTTCCAAAACTACCTCCATTGGAAAATACACGAGTACCAGGTTTACCCGTGAATCTTCCATTGTTACTAGCAGGGAAATTATTTTGAACCACTGAATTCTTAGGCTTATTATTATCACCTCTAACTCCTTTATGAAAATTCGCTGACTCTACTACATTATTACTTTTATCTTTGCTGACGAAATTGCCTGAACCGGTTCTATGAGTCAAGACAAATTCGTCAGCCACTTGAGCTGCCTTACCTAAATTAGTGACCTTTACTTCTTCCAAATAAATTCTTAGTTCTTTGGAGCAAGATTTCTTAAACTCCTCCAAAAGCATTAGTTCTCTCAAGGAAGAAAATGTGACAACTTGACGACTTTTCAACCAGTCGTCAAACTGTTCCTCCTTGAACCTGGCAAATTCTACATACGATAAGGAAGGGTGTTTATTAAGTTTTCTAAACTTTAATCTACATGCCTCAGGGACCAAATCATACGCTTTTAAAATTAGTGCCTTTACCTTGTGATAATCCTTGGCTATCCCTTCCTCCAAGGCATTATATACCCTGATTGCCTTGCCTACCAATTTACACTGGATTAGCACCGTCCACATCTCTGGTGGCCAAGACAATCGTGTAGACACCCTCTCAAAGGCCTTGAAGAATTCTGGAACATTTCTTTCATCAAAAATGGGGACCAATTTTAATGCAGCCCCATTATTAAACCTTTCAGGCTCGCTACCTCGTGGGGTACTAAATTGGTTTGGAGCCCCCTGTAACCTAGCCATTTCCAAATTAATGTTGGCCATCTCTATCTCATGCCTCCTCACCCTCTCGTTCTCCGCATGTTCCAATTTCAACAACTCTATCCTTTTACAAATTAAGTCATATTCTTGAATCTCCTTTGAATTAGAATTAATAGGAACAGTAGGAACTGCTGGCCCTAAATTCTCTTCAGATAAGAAAGGGTTTGTGGTTATATTTCCCTTTGGCAGCAAATTAGCCGGACCTTCATAAATAACTCCAGTCTGAGGAGGATCATCAAATAACGAAAAACCTGCACCACCACTAATGCCATTATCATCTGCAACTACCCTATCATCATTTCCTAATTCACTACCTCTATCACTAATATTTTCACCAAGTAACCCTTCAGCCTCAGCCAAACCTTGCATGACACAGTTCTTTACCATTATTAACAATTTCCTCTTTGTATCAGTCCCTTTGAACGGAATACCCAACCATCTAGCACAGCTAACCAGATATTCCTTACCTAGTATTGGTAAATGACTAATACAGTCGGCTGACCCTAAGAACTCTGCGGGACTAAACTCAAAGTCTTCCAAATTAGCCATAGTGATAGGAGGGAAAGGTATTTCCAAAAACAAAAAATAAATACTATAACCCCCACTGAGGAGCGTTCCAAAGTCCCAAATACTGTGTACACCTGACCGCAAATCCTGTCACGGTCGCCAGATTGTCACGGTCGCCAGATTGTTACGGCCGTATTTACGGCAGTAATTTCAAGGGTTCTTTTATTCAGAATTTGCGGTCAGTAAAAATGTAACACAGCACCTCGGGAACAAAAGAACAAACACCTCAACAAAAGTTACAATATTTATTTACAAAAAAAAAAAAATATAAGTAATGGATGGTAATGATAATAAACAAAATTAATGAATATACAAATTGAGGGAAAACCAACCTTAAGATCTTTAAAAGATCACCTACTACTAAGTTAATCCCTAGGCTAAGAAATAGGAAGATTTTAAATACAAGATTTCAGGCAGCTACCTTTCAAAATCACTGGCCAGAAAAACTAACCTAACAAACTGAGATAGGTAGAAGGAGGAAAGAGAAAATAAATGAGAAACTTAATATTATTCCTACCTAGCACAAACAAACTAACTTAAATGTTAAACTTAACTTAATAAATGATAAATTACAAAAACCAAATAATCTTACAAATTTACACAGAGAATAATCACAAAAAGCTCGGTAGATTGTCCCATCAAGCCATCCAGGGTCCAGAAGACCGTACTGCAAACAAGGGCGTGCACACCTACAGGTACTCGGCGATCCACGATCGTCGTAAATAACAATAAAAATATCTCATACCTGTAGTATGCCGCCCTACGTATCTCCACGAGTTCCAAGAACTCACTGACGCCGATGAGCAGGTCAACTGGATCGCTGCAATGCCCGAAGGCAATCCAAAATGCCACAGGAACGCCAAGGGTGGTAGCCTCCGAGAATCCGGGACTTCAACGGATCTCGCACGTCGCAAACCGCACCGTTCTCAGTAGAAACGGGCCAACTCGTTCGCAAATCTTCCGACGAACGAGGGAAGGGACGTGGCTGATGAATGCCGCGGGTGACAAACACCAGCGACCACACACAAAGTAGCGAAGGAAGTGCTTCCAAAACTCCAAA
>NC_090731.1:123362384-123369884 GCF_036898095.1 Palaemon carinicauda
TACCAATAAATTGACACAGGTGAAGGAGACGCAAGGTTCTCAAGAACCAGATTATTGACAGGCAATAAATAGACAGGTTAACCACAATTATATATATATATATATATATATATATATATATATAAGAAGAGGATAACCCAAAACTATAAGCATAAGTATGATAGTAAACAGAGCTTGTTTGTCTGAAAGAAAAAAACATTGGATGCCACTTTTAAGATACCGAGGTATCAAAGTCATAAAAGCCTGTATTACAAATCAATGACATTAGCGTTAGAAACGCTCGGCACATATGTCTGCACTTATGCTAGGTTCACCTTCGGAAATGGAACAGTCTGGATGGGCAACACAGTGCCCTCAGTTAGTTTGTAGTACAGTATGTAACTACACACTCACCCTGGAATTAATCGTCCCAATTAAGACCACTGTTCCTCGCAGAGTTAAACAGTAGGGTTAACACCGCGACCCACTGCTACCACAGATCTCTTTTAGTTCCTCTACTTGCTTCGCATAGTGGCGAAAGAACACTCTGGAAGACTTCCAGCCAGTGTATGAACGGAGATGTTCAAAATCCATACAATTAAAGAAATTTAAGAATGAGGCAACTTTCCTCGAATCATGACCTGCGGGTGTATTGTCAGGATCCGCTCTGCGAATAAAATATGTGATTTTCGCTCTGAGTTGATTCAGAGATAAATTTGAGCCTGATGTTTCTCCCCTGAATAGTTGACCACCCTTGAAGTCTGAAGTTCTATGAAGATAGACCTTTAGGCATTCTACTGGACATAGAGATGCATCTTCTTTCAGAGGGCAGATTCTCCAGGGACCCCACCTGTTGGTGGGTAACTCATTCTTGGCGAGAAACGTAGGATCCGGAAACAGGTTCAGTTCTTCCCCATCCAGGAACTGAACACGACCTGCCTCTCTCGAGAGGATACAATCTCACTAACCCTGGCCCCGGACGCGAGTGCAAAATAGGAAAATAACTTTTTGTGTTAAATCCTTTAACGCACACTCTTCATTGCTCAATAGAGAAGCGAAATGAAGAACTTGTCTAAAGACCATGAAATGGGCTTTGGAGGTGCTGAAGGTCTGAGCCTAGCACAGGCTTTCGGGACTTTATTAAAGATCTCGTTACCTAGGTCGACCTGGAAGGCATATAGAATGGGTCTTGTCAAAGCAGACTTACACGCTGAAATCGTGTTCGCTGCCAACCCTTGACCATGGAGGTGGGGAAAAAAGATAAGCAGAAGTCTGTCAAGATCTCCTGCGGAATCTTCGCCTTGACAAAAGGCCACCTATTTTCTCCAAGATTACTCATATTGCCTTCTAGTGGAATTGCACTTATATTCCTCAAGGAAGTCTATACTGGCTTTCGAAATCCCGAAATGCTTTCTCACCGCTAGGGAGAGAAAATCATGAGCTGCAGGGTCCGGGTTTTCTGTAATGAAGCGCAGAGAGTTGACTTCTGGGCTCGCTGGGTCAGAACTGAATCTGGTAGTGGTACAAACTTCAGCTACAGTTCCAATGCCAGGAGGAACCACACGCTGTTCGGCCACTTGTGGGCCTCTATTGCCACTACCCTTTGAAGGATCTCAGTTTGTTGAGGACCCTCAACAGAAGGTTGTGAGGAGGGAACAGATAAATCTTGGACCATCTGTTCCAGTCGAGGGACATCGCGTCCACTGCTTCCGCTAAGGGGTCCTCGTACGGGGCACGTACAGGGGCAACTTCTTGTTGTCTTTCGTCGCAAAGAGGTCTATCTGCAGTTCTGGGACTGATTCAGAATGAAGGAGAATGATCCTGCGTCTAAGGACCATTCCGACTCTATCGGTGTGAACCTGGATAGAGCGTCCGCTGTCACATTGCGGACTCCTTGAAGGTGAACTGCCGACAGGTACCACTTCTTCTTTTCCGCCAATCGGAAGACGGCCAACATCACCTGGTTGAGAGGTGGTGACCTCGATCCTTGTCGATTCAAGTATCTCACAACTACCTCGCTGTCAATCACCACCTTATGTGGATCGAATGACGCAGGGAGACTTTCTTTAAGGTAAGGAGCACTGCCCTAGCTTCTAGAAAGATTTATGTGAAAGGTCTTGAATAGCCTGGACCAAGTCCCCTGGACTTTTTTCCGATGAGAGTGACCTCCCCATCCCTCCTTCGAGGCGTCTGAGTGAATCGTCACCGACGGGGGAGGTGGCTGAAGAAGAACCTGACTTCTTTAGATGTCTGGCTTGGGACCAAGGCCTGAGAAGAGTACTTAGCCGAAGCGGCTGGTCTTCTCAGATCTCTTCACGCGTTTGATGCATAACTTCTCCAAACTCCGATTGCATCCTTTAGCTGTGCTCTTAGCACTGGGTCTGTCACCGAAGCAAACTGGAGAGAGCGCAGTACTCTCTCCTGCTCGTGTCCTGATATCCTTTCGGAATCTTGAAGTCTCTTGACAGAACCCGCTATCTCCTTCCTTTTCTTCGCCGAGGTGGAGAAACGGTGTGACAAAAGGTCCCAGTGAATTCCCAGCCACTGGAACTTTTGAGATGGAGAAAGTCGAGACTTTTTCTGTTGATCTTGAAGCCTAGGTACTCTAGGAACTGGATCACTTGACTGGAAGCTTGCAAGCATTCTGTCTCGGATGCTGCCCACACCAACCAGTCGTCCAGGTAGGCTACTACCTGAATTCCCTTTAGGCGAAATTGTTTGAGAGCTACGCTCGCAAGCTTCGTAAAAATCCTTGGGGCTATGTTTAGCCCGAATGGCATGGCTCCGAAGGCGTATAGTCTTCGTTGTAGCCTGAACCCTAGGTAGGGGGAGAGTCGATGGCTAATTGGAATGTGCCAGTAGGCGTCTGACAAGTCTATAGAGACGGAATATGCCCTCCTGGGCAGTAAGGTCCTTATGTGTTGCAGTGTTAGCATTTTGAATTTGCAATTCACTATGAACTTGTTAAGTGGCGACAAGTCCAGAATGACTCTGAGCTTTTCCGAGTCTTTCTTGGGAACACAAAACAGTCTCCCTTAGAAATTGATGGGCTTCACCCTTTTTCTCCAACAGTTCTTGAACGTACTCCTCCATAACGGGGGTGGAGTGTTGGAAAAACTGAAGGCACGGGGTTGGAGTGCTGTACCAGCTCCCGCCCAGTCCATTCTTGAGTAGGCTGTGGGCCCAGGGATCGAAGGTTCACCGATCCCGAAATTTCAGAAGTCTCCCTCCTACCGGTATCACCTCGCTTGGACTGCCGTCCTGAGGTCTTGCCTTCCTGACCATTACCACCCCTGAATCCCCTTCCCCTTGAGGGGCGTCTAGACGAGCCTCTGGCTGCTCCTCTAGGCTTTGCTCGAAAGGAAGTAGACTGCCCTTCGAACGCTGGGGTGAATGCCGTGGACTGTGTCGACACGGCCTGGGGTACCCACTGAAAGGTGGTCGGGGTTTGTGCCACGATCTGGGGCACTGGGGGCAATGGCAATTGCAGTTGCTGTTGCTGTCTAAGAGGCTTGGCTGGCCGAGACGGTAGCCTAGTCCTCATAGTCTTCTTCTTTGGTTGAGAACCCTCATCCGGGGAAGACTTTCTTTTGATAGCCAGGCCTCACTTCTGGAGAAAGTTTCTATTCTCCAAGGCGGCTTTATCAACAGCTTCTTTGACCAAGTCGGTAGGGAAAAAGGTCTTTTCCCCAAATGTTGGAGGAGATTAGTTTCTTTAGCTCGTGCCTCACCGTAGCCGAGGTAAACACGAACTCCCTACAAGCTCTCCTTGCCTTGACGAAGCCATAAAGGTCCTTCGTCACTGTGGCCAGATGAGGCTTGGCCACTACCATGAACATTTCATGGACCTTGGGGTCACTTGCCATCGTCTCGAGAGTAGTCTGAAGAGACATTGAGGCAGTCAGTCTTTCTTTTGTATCGAACTCACTTCACAAAAGAAAGTCAGACAGCTTAGGGGGGTCCTTGCCGAACTGACGTCCGGCAATATCAGCCTCCAGCTTTCCCACTGAGAACGTAAGATGGACGTTCTTCCAGTCTTTGTGGTCCATAGGCAGGGCCAGCAACAAGGGTTTACACTCCTCTAGGGAGGGGCAAGACTTGCCGGCCTCGATTGCTTTTAGAACAGCCAGAAACCTTTTCTGTAAAAAGGGGAAGGCTCTAGTAGGCGAGGACACAAAGGAAGGGAGCTTCCTATTCAATGCAGCTACCTTTGAGTTAGAGAAGCCCCTCTCTTTCATCGAGGATGAAAGTAGAGCTTGAGCCTTAGCATGGTCCATCACTATGACCTCCTTCGGCTCTGTCTCCTCCTTTGAAGCTGGTTCCTTCCTCAGCCGGACATAACAGTCCGGATATGATGCCTTGCTGGGCCAGAATTCCACCCTCCAAGGGAACTGAGCCCAGCTTATCCGAGATGACGATCTTTCCAGTTGTCATCGGCATGTGCTCAGCATACCTCCATGGGTTAGCATCTGAGCACAAGGGAAGGTCTTTCACATTGAGCTTTTTCTGGGGCCCATGTGATTCTGCAAGGCACTGCATTCGCAGTTCCATTGCAGCCGCCTTCTCCTGATTCTCCTTCTGCATTTGTTAGATCATTCCAACAATAGAAGAGAGGGCCTGCCCCAGCTCTACTGGGAGACCGGCCGATGTAGAGGGGCTTGAACTTCATCCTGGGCTTCTGCCAGGAGGTCTTCCTCCTGACACCCGTCCACATCAGACATCCTGTCATCTAGCTGGATGTCTTGCATCGCGACCGCGACTTCAGCATCCAGCTGGATCTGAACTTAGGGGATCTCCTCTTGAGGCTGGGGAATCACTGCATCAGCTGATGCCTTATTGAAAGGATACGGCCTCATCTTCTCACTTGGAAGATAAGGGCCAGAAGTGTTCTTTTGGAAGCCCCTTACCCAGGTACGAAGCTTCTTCCTAGCTATTTAATTGTCTCATTAATCAGGTTAGTGCACACAGTACATACCTGAGGGTCCCAATACCGGAGATCATCCTTGGAGACAACGTATGCTGCGTGTCTCCTACAAAACTCATGTCCGCAGAGGTTCTTGCTGCTGACATTGCAGAGAGCACTTCCCCACTTCGGAGTGTCCTTCTGTAAAGAGAAGAAATTTCCATGAGTATCAAGTGAACTATGTATCACTGGATATGCATAGTATAGCATAACAATTCAGAAAGGAAAGACACACACTTGTGTTTCCCTCACAACCCATTGCTGCAGCCTTCCAGATAATAAAATCAAAAATGTTTTATCTCTTCTAGAGTAACCAATACAAGGTTTCCAGAGGAAACAGGTGGAGCTCACACCTAAGCAATGATTTTAAAATCCTGGATAATAGACAGGGAAGAACTCAGCTTCCTATCTGAGGGCAACAGCAAAGGGGTGTGCAAGAAAACACAATAGTGTTAGAAGATACAGTGCTGTACCAAAACCCTTACTATAGTTTTCTTCTTACTGTATATGCTATACAGAAGAATACTAGTACAGTATAGGGGGATGTGTGCCGGCCTGCCTTTGCCAGCCGGCACACACCACAAAAAGCTTTAAAGTATACTACTTAACAGCTATAGGGCGGCAGCACTCTGGTTCAAATGCCTGTGCCGGTCGGCAGCAACTGCCGGCCGGTAACAGCCAGTGTTGGCCGGCAATGGCTGCCGGCCAGCAACTACACAAGGTAGTACCCAGCTGCCGGCCACACTCTTGGTGACCGGCAGACAAGGACTGACATAAGCCGGCCGGCAAAGGTACAAGACCGATGCCAGTCGGCAGCAAAAGAACCAGAAGACTACACCTGCCCGGCTGCCGGCCTCATAGGCCGGCAGCCGGGACAGGTACAGCACTAGAAGAAAATAAAATGGATGCCGGGATAAGAGTGTACACAACCTCCAAGCCCGGCAACCGAAAGAGTGCATATAAGGAAGGGGTGAAACTAATTCAGGCTTCCTTGACCAATGCCGTCCGGCTCTGCCGGCAGGCATGGATGAGGGACCAAGAGAGGTCCGGGCAGCACTCGAAAACATAAGACCCTTGCCGGCCAGCAGCTCTGCCGGCCGGCAATGGGCTGAGTCAATTCCACATCCCAACCTATACTAGGTCCAGAAGTAGAACGACGTACAGTACTGTAAGACCCCTGCCGGCCAGCTCTGCCGGCCGGCAAGGTACAGTACAGTAATGGCTAGGCCATTACGGAGATAGAGGGGGAAGGGACAAGAGGGTCCTGCCAACCTTGCTTTAGTGACAGATCACCCGCAGCCAAGAAACTTATCTTAGCCTAAGGGAGATCTAAGGGGAAAGGCCAGCAATACTTGCCAGCTTCCAGAGCACCAAAGCAAGGAAGGGGTTGCTACTCCCAAGGGAAGAACTTATCCTCCCCCGAGAACAGCAACAGGACTAGTCTGGTAGATCACAAAAGAAGGAATCATAACTACAGAAACCTTCGGTAGTGACCTAAGGGAGCTAAGCTCCCTTTGTATGTGTTAGGTCAGCGAGGGGGACTCTGCCCCAAGCCAGACAACACAGACTCAGACTAAAAACTCTGTTGTTCTGTCCCTCTTGAACCATAACTCCAGGAACAGGAAGGTACAGTAACACCCTAGTATAGTTTTATCGAAAATAAATTCGGAAAAAACCACTTAGGGATAAGCCCAAGGCTTAAACAGAGGGAAAGGGATTGCATACCTTCTCCGAAGAAAAGAAAGCAACCGGGGAGTATGATAAAGTATACTAAGGCTCCATAAGCAATTAGCCTAGGCACCAAGAGAATCGATTACCTAATTCACCGAAACTCACACGTATACAATCTTGGAAATATTCCACACAGTCTAAAATGTATAAAAAAATAGCCTAAAGCTTCAATAAAATTTTAATTACACTCGGAAAACCAAAATCATGCATGAAGTACTAGGACCAAACGACTAGGCTACATGGCCTAGCGTAGGCCAGAATGGCGAATACTTCGCCAAATAATACTAAGCACGAAAGGAAATCCTATGTAAAGCTAAATAGCTAAAATTTATTAAAGCAAAACAACCAGGAATGTCGCTCTGACTAACTAATTTATACCTAGCGAGCGACAGTGTCCAGGACACCTCTGGTAGGCTACGGCTCTTGTATCAAAGATTAATCCTATTAATCACTCAAAATTTTACCAAGAGCCTACATTTATACATAACAGACACTATACTCAACTTATCAGAGGCCAACGAAGACGGAGAAGCCATGAAAAGCCGAATAAATCCAAGATTTGCGAGAAAAACAGGAAAAAACACCGAGTTGTTAAGCTACGCAAAAAGGAATACAGATGGCGCCAGCGATTGGCGCCAGGCACGCATACGAATCGGGGGATAGGGAAGCCTTGGGAGCGGCTCCCCTTTTTCTTTCCCGAATTCGTATCTCGTCAATCACCTCCTACGAGACGAAATCTCTGTCCAGGATGTAGATTGCCCTGTGACGTGTCTAGAATACGTCCTCTGATATGTCGCGATATCCCTTTCATGAGGGATACTAGCTCC
>NC_090731.1:123373339-123390839 GCF_036898095.1 Palaemon carinicauda
AAGACGACGCACACGAAGACGATGAAGACGAAGACCACGAAGACGACGGAGACGACGACGAAGGTTCTTTCATTTTTGAAAATAGGGCTCCCCAGGTTTCATTTTTTTTAAAAATAAGGGTGTTTGCATCCATTCATATCGTATCTCTGTCCCTTCCTCTGCCTACTTGAAAAAGACGACGGGAGACGAAGACGACGCACACGAAGACGATGAAGACGAAGACCACGAAGACGACGGAGACGATGACGAAGGTTCTATCATTTTTTGAAAATAGGGCTCCCCAGATTTTATTTTTTCAAAATAAGGGTGTTTTGCAATCGTTCAAATCGTCTCTCTGTCCCTTCCCCTGCCTACTGGAAGAATTATCCTAGCTATCCATTTTCGACTCTTTTTTTTTTTTTTTTTTTTTTTTTTTTTTGGTCACTCAGATCTCATTTTTAAAAATAAGGGTGTTTGCATCCGTTCATATCGTCTCTCTGTCCCTTCCTCTGCCTACTTAAAAAAGACGACGCAGACGAAGACGACGCACACGAAGACGATGAAGACGAAGACCACGAAGACGATGGAGACGACGACGAATGTTCTTTCATTTTTTAAAATAGGGCTCCCAGGTTTCATTTTTTTAAAAATAAGGGTGTTTGCATCCATTCATATCGTATCTCTGTCCCTTCCTCTGCCTACTTGAAAAAGACGAGGCAGACGAAGACGACGCACACGAAGACGATGAAGACGAAGACCACGAAGACGACGGAGACGACGACGAAGGTTCTTTCATTTTTTGAAAATAGGGCTCCCCAGGTTTCATTTTTTTAAAAATAAGGGTGTTTGCATCCATTCATATCGTATCTTTGTCCCTTCCTCTGCCTACTTGAAAAAGACGACGCAGACGAAGACGACGCACACGAAGACGATGGAGACGAAGACCACGAAGACGACGCAGACGACGACGAAGGTTCTTTCATTTTTGAAAATAGGGCTCCCCAGGTTTCATTTTTTTAAAAATAAGGGTGTTTGCATCCATTCATATCGTATCTCTGTCCCTTCCTCTGCCTACTTGAAAAAGGACGACGCAGACGAAGACGACGCACACGAAGACGATGAAGACGAAGACCACGAAGACGACGGAGACGATGACGAAGGTTCTATCATTTTTTGAAAATAGGCTCCCCAGATTTTATTTTTTCAAAATAAGGGTGTTTGCAATCGTTCAAATCGTCTCTCTGTCCCTTCCCCTGCCTACTGGAAGAAATTATCCTAGCTATCCATTTTCGACTCTTTTTTTTTTTTTTTTTTTTTTTTTTTTTTTTTTTTTTTTTTTTTTTTTTTTTTTTTTGGTCACTCAGATCTCATTTTTTAAAAATAAGGGTGTTTGCATCCGTTCATATCGTCTCTCTGTCCCTTCCTCTGCCTACTTAAAAAAGACGACGCAGACGAAGACGACGCACACGAAGACGATGAAGACGAAGACCACGAAGACGATGGAGACGACGACGAATGTTCTTTCATTTTTTAAAAATAGGGCTCCCAGGTTTCATTTTTTTAAAAATAAGGGTGTTTGCATCCATTCATATCGTATCTCTGTCCCTTCCTCTGCCTACTTGAAAAAGACGAGGCAGACGAAGACGACGCACACGAAGACGATGAAGACGAAGACCACGAAGACGACGGAGACGACGACGAAGGTTCTTTCATTTTTTGAAAATAGGGCTCCCCAGGTTTCATTTTTTTAAAAATAAGGGTGTTTGCATCCATTCATATCGTATCTCTGTCCCTCCTCTGCCTACTTGAAAAAGACGACGCAGACGAAGACGACGCACACGAAGACGATGGAGACGAAGACCACGAAGACGACGCAGACGACGACGAAGGTTCTTTCATTTTTTGAAAATAGGGCTCCCCAGGTTTCATTTTTTTAAAAATAAGGGGTGTTTGCATCCATTCATATCGTATCTCTGTCCCTTCCTCTGCCTACTTGAAAA
Source organism: Palaemon carinicauda (assembly GCF_036898095.1). Lineage (NCBI taxonomy): Eukaryota > Metazoa > Arthropoda > Malacostraca > Decapoda > Palaemonidae > Palaemon > Palaemon carinicauda. The sequence goes on from NC_090731.1 coordinate 123,375,319, forward strand.
AGACGACGCAGACGAAGACGACGCACACGAAGACGATGAAGACGAAGACCACGAAGACGACGGAGACGATGACGAAGGTTCTATCATTTTTTGAAAATAGGGCTCCCCAGATTTTATTTTTTCAAAAATAAGGGTGTTTGCAATCGTTCAAATCGTCTCTCTGTCCCTTCCCCTGCCTACTGGAAGAAATTATCCTAGCTATCCATTTTTTTTTTTTTTTTTTTTTTTTTTTTTTTTTTTTTTTTTTGGTCACTCAGATCTCATTTATAAAAATAAGGGTGTTTGCATCAGTTCATATCGTTTCTCTGTCCCTTCCTCTGCCTACTTAAAAAAGACGACGCAGACGAAGACGACGCACACGAAGACGATGAAGACAAAGACCACGAAGACGACGGAGACGACGACGAAGGTTCTTTCATTTTTTGAAAATAGGGCTCCCCAGGTTTCATTTTTTTTAAAAATAAGGGTGTTTGCATCCATTCATATCGTATCTCTGTCCCCTTCCTCTGCCTACTTGAAAAAGACGACGCAGACGAAGACGACGCACACGAAGACGATGAAGACGAAGACCACGAAGACGACGGAGACGATGACGAAGGTTTTATCATTTTTTGAAAATAGGGCTCCCCAGATTTTATTTTTTCAAAATAAGGGTGTTTGCAATCGTTCAAATCGTCTCTCTGTCCCTTCCCCTGCCTACTGGAAGAAATTATCCTAGCTATCCATTTTCGACTCTTTTTTTTTTTTTTTTTTTTTTTTTTTTTTTTTTTTTTTTTTTTTTTTTTTTTTTTTTTTTTTTTGGTCACTCAGATCTCATTTTTTTAAAAATAAGGGTGTTTGCATCCGTTCATATCGTCTCTCTGGTCCCTTCCTCTGCCTACTTAAAAAAGACGACGCAGACGAAGACGACGCACACGAAGACGATGAAGACGAAGACCACGAAGACGATGAGACGACGACGAAGGTTCTTTCATTTTTTGAAAATAGGGCTCCCCAGGTTTCATTTTTTTAAAAATAAGGGGTGTTTGCATCCATTCATATCGTATCTCTGTCCCTTCCTCTGCCTACTTGAAAAAGACGACGCAGACGAAGACGACGCACACGAAGACGATGAAGACGAAGACCACGAAGACGACGGAGACGATGACGAAGGTTCTATCATTTTTTTGAAAATAGGGCTCCCCAGATTTTATTTTTTCAAAATAAGGGTGTTTGCAATCGTTCAAATCGTCTCTCTGTCCCTTCCCCTGCCTACTGGAAGAAATTATCCTAGCTATCCATTTTCGACTCTTTTTTTTTTTTTTTTTTTTTTTTTTTTTTTTGGTTACTCAGATCTCATTTTTTAAAAATAAGGGTGTTTGCATCCGTTCATATCGTCTCTCTGTCCCTTCCTCTGCCTACTTAAAAAAGACGACGCAGACGAAGACGACGCACACGAAGACGATGAAGACGAAGACCACGAAGACGATGGAGACGACGACGAATGTTCTTTCATTTTTTAAAAATAGGGCTCCCAGGTTTCATTTTTTTTAAAAATAAGGGTGTTTGCATCCATTCATATCGTATCTCTGTCCCTTCCTCTGCCTACTTGAAAAAAGACGAGGCAGACGAAGACGACGCACACGAAGACGATGAAGACGAAGACCACGAAGACGACGGAGACGACGACGAAGGTTCTTTCATTTTTTGAAAATAGGGCTCCCCAGGTTTCATTTTTTTAAAAATAAGGGTGTTTGCATCCATTCATATCGTATCTCTGTCCCTTCCCTCTGCCTACTTGAAAAAGACGACGCAGACGAAGACGACGCACACGAAGACGATGGAGACGAAGACCACGAAGACGACGCAGACGACGACGAAGGTTCTTTCATTTTTTGAAAATAGGGCTCCCCAGGTTTCATTTTTTTAAAAATAAGGGTGTTTGCATCCATTCATATCGTATCTCTGTCCCTTCCTCTGCCTACTTGAAAAAGACGACGCAGACGAAGACGACGCACACGAAGACGATGAAGACGAGACCACGAAGACGACGGAGACGATGACGAAGGTTCTATCATTTTTTGAAAATAGGGCTCCCCAGATTTTATTTTTTCAAAATAAGGGGTGTTTGCAATCGTTCAAATCGTCTCTCTGTCCCTTCCCCTGCCTACTGGAAGAAATTATCCTAGCTATCCATTTTCGACTCTTTTTTTTTTTTTTTTTTTTTTTTTTTTTTTTTTTTTTTTTTTTTTTTTTTTTTGGTCACTCAGATCTCATTTTTTAAAAATAAGGGTGTTTGCATCCGTTCATATCGTCTCTCTGTCCCTTCCTCTGCCTACTTAAAAAGACGACGCAGACGAAGACGACGCACACACGAAGACGATGAAGACGAAGACCACGAAGACGATGGAGACGACGACGAATGTTCTTTCATTTTTTAAAAATAGGGCTCCCAGGTTTCATTTTTTTAAAAATAAGGGTGTTTGCATCCATTCATATCGTATCTCTGTCCCATCCTCTGCCTACTTGAAAAAGACGAGGCAGACGAAGACGACGCACACGAAGACGATGAAGACGAAGACCACGAAGACGACGGAGACGACGACGAAGGTTCTTTCATTTTTTGAAAATAGGGCTCCCCAGGTTTCATTTTTTTTTAAATAAGGGTGTTTGCATCCATTCATATCGTATCTCTGTCCCTTCCTCTGCTACATGAAAAAGACGACGCAGACGAAGACGACGCACACGAAGACGATGAAGACGAAGACCACGAAGACGACGCAGACGACGACGAAGGTTCTTTCATTTTTTGAAAATAGGGCTCCCCAGGTTTCATTTTTTTTAAAAATAAGGGTGTTTGCATCCATTCATATCGTATCTCTGTCCCTTCCTCTGCCTACTTGAAAAAGACGACGCAGACGAAGACGACCGCAACCACGAAGACGATGAAGACGAAGACCACGAAGACGACGGAGACGATGACGAAGGTTCTATCATTTTTTGAAAATAGGGCTCCCCAAATTTATTTTTTTTCAAAATAAGGGTGTTTGCAATCGTTCAAATCGTCTCTCTGTCCCTTCCCCTGCCTACTGGAAGAAATTATCCTAGCTATCCATTTTCGACTTTTTTTTTTTTTTTTTTTTTTTTTTTTTTTTTTTTTTTTTTTGGTCACTCAGATCTCATTTTTTAAAATAAGGGTGTTTGCATCCGTTCATATCGTCTCTCTGTCCCTTCCTCTGCCTACTTAAAAAAGACGACGCAGACGAAGACGACGCACACGAAGACGATGAAGACGAAGACCACGAAGACGATGGAGACGACGACGAAGGTTCTTTCATTTTTTGAAAATAGGGCTCCCCAGGTTTCATTTTTTTAAAAATAAGGGTGTTTGCATCCATTCATATCGTATCTCTGTCCCTTCCTCTGCCTACTTGAAAAAGACGACGGAGACGAAGACGACGCACACGAAGACGATGAAGACGAAGACCACGAAGACGACGGAGACGATGACGAAGGTTCTATCATTTTTTGAAAATAGGGCTCCCCAGATTTTATTTTTTTCAAAATAAGGGTGTTTGCAATCGTTCAAATCGTCTCTCTGTCCCTTCCCCTGCCTACTGGAAGAAATTATCCTAGCTATCCATTTTCGACTCTTTTTTTTTTTTTTTTTTTTTTTTTTTTTTGGTCACTCAGATCTCATTTTTTAAAAATAAGGGTGTTTGCATCCGTTCATATCGTCTCTCTGTCCCTTCCTCTGCCTACTTAAAAAGACGACGCAGACGAAGACGACGCACACGAAGACGATGAAGACGAAGACCACGAAGACGATGGAGACGACGACGAATGTTCTTTCATTTTTTTAAAAATAGGGCTCCCAGGTTTCATTTTTTTAAAAATAAGGGTGTTTGCATCCATTCATATCGTATCTCTGTCCCTTCCTCTGCCTACTTGAAAAAGACGAGGCAGACGAAGACGACGCACACGAAGACGATGAAGACGAAGACCACGAAGACGACGGAGACGACGACGAAGGTTCTTTCATTTTTTGAAAATAGGGCTCCCCAGGTTTCATTTTTTTAAAAATAAGGGTGTTTGCATCCATTCATATCGTATCTCATGTCCCTTCCTCTGCCTACTTGAAAAAGAACGACGCAGACGAAGACGACGCACACGAAGACGATGGAGACGAAGACCACGAAGACGACGCAGACGACGACGAAGGTTCTTTCATTTTTTGAAAATAGGGCTCCCCAGGTTTCATTTTTTTAAAAATAAGGGTGTTTGCATCCATTCATATCGTATCTCTGTCCCTTCCTCTGCCTACTTGAAAAGACGACGCAGACGAAGACGACGCACACGAAGACGATGAAGACGAAGACCACGAAGACGACGGAGACGATGACGAAGGTTCTATCATTTTTTGAAAATAGGGCTCCCCAGATTTTATTTTTTCAAAATAAGGGGTGGTTTGCAATCGTTCAAATCGTCTCTCTGTCCCTTCCCTGCCTACTGGAAGAAATTATCCTAGCTATCCATTTTTCGACTCTTTTTTTTTTTTTTTTTTTTTTTTTTTTTTTTTTTTTTTTTTTTTTTTTTTTGGTCACTCAGATCTCATTTTTTAAAAATAAGGGTGTTTGCATCCGTTCATATCGTCTCTCTGTCCCTTCCTCTGCCTACTTAAAAAAGACGACGCAGACGAAGACGACGCACACGAAGACGATGAAGACGAAGACCACGAAGACGATGGAGACGACGACGAATGTTCTTTCATTTTTTAAAAATAGGGCTCCCAGGTTTCATTTTTTTTAAAAAATAAGGGGTGTTTGCATCCATTCATATCGTATCTCTGTCCCATCCTCTGCCTACTTGAAAAAGACGAGGCAGACGAAGACGACGCACACGAAGACGATGAAGACGAAGACCACGAAGACGACGGAGACGACGACGAAGGTTCTTTCATTTTTTGAAAATAGGGCTCCCCAGGTTTCATTTTTTTAAAATAAGGGTGTTTGCATCCATTCATATCGTATCTCTGTCCCTTCCTCTGCCTACTTGAAAAAGACGACGCAGACGAAGACGACGCACACGAAGACGATGAAGACGAAGACCACGAAGACGACGCAGACGACGACGAAGGTTCTTTCATTTTTTGAAAATAGGGCTCCCCAGGTTTCATTTTTTTAAAAATAAGGGTGTTTGCATCCATTCATATCGTATCTCTGTCCCTTCCTCTGCCTACTTGAAAAAGACGACGCAGACGAAGACGACGCACACGAAGACGATGAAGACGAAGACCCACGAAGACGACGGAGACGGATGACGAAGGTTTTATCATTTTTTGAAAATAGGGCTCCCCAGATTTTATTTTTTTCAAAATAAGGGTGTTTGCAATCGTTCAAATCGTCTCTCTGTCCCTTCCCCTGCCTACTGGAAGAAATTATCCTAGCTATCCATTTTTTTTTTTTTTTTTTTTTTTTTTTTTTTTTTTTTTTTTTTTTTTTTTGGTCACTCAGATCTCATTTATTAAAAATAAGGGTGTTTGCATCAGTTCATATCGTTTCTCTGTCCCTTCCTCTGCCTACTTAAAAAAAGACGACGCAGACGAAGACGACGCACACGAAGACGATGAAGACGAAGACCACGAAGACGATGGAGACGACGACGAAGGTTCTTTCATTTTTTGAAAATAGTGCTCCCCAGGTTTCATTTTTTTAAAAATAAGGGTGTTTGCATCCATTCATATCGTATCTCTGTCCCCTTCCTCTGCCTACTTGAAAAAGACGACGCAGGACGAAGACGACGCACACGAAGACGATGAAGACGAAGACCACGAAGACGACGGAGGACGATGACGAAGGTTCTATCATTTTTTGAAATAGGGCTCCCCAGATTTTATTTTTTCAAAATAAGGGTGTTTGCAATCGTTCAAATCGTCTCTCTGTCCCTTCCCCTGTCTACTGGAAGAAATTATCCTAGCTATCCATTTTCGACTCTTTTTTTTTTTTTTTTTTTTTTTTTTTTTTATTTTTTTTTTTTTTTGGTCACTCAGATCTCATTTTTTTAAAAATAAGGGTGTTTGCATCCGTTCATATCGTCTCTCTGTCCCTTCCTCTGCCTACTTAAAAAAGACGACGCAGACGAAGACGACGCACACGAAGACGATGAAGACGAAGACCACGAAGGACGATGGAGACGACGACGAATGTTCTTTCATTTTTTAAAAATAGGGCTCCCAGGTTTCATTTTTTTAAAAATAAGGGTGTTTGCATCCATTCATATCGTATCTCTGTCCCTTCCTCTGCCTACTTGAAAAAGACGAGGCAGACGAAGACGACGCACACGAAGACGATGAAGACGAAGACCACGAAGACGACGGAGACGACGACGAAAGGTTCTTTCATTTTTTGAAAATAGGGCTCCCCAGGTTTCATTTTTTTAAAAATAAGGGTGTTTGCATCCATTCATATCGTATCTCTGTCCCTTCCTCTGCCTACTTGAAAAAGACGACGCAGACGAAAGACGACGCACACGAAGACGATGGAGACGAAGACCACGAAGACGACGCAGACGACGACGAAGGTTCTTTCATTTTTTGAAAATAGGGCTCCCCAGGTTTCATTTTTTTTAAAATAAGGGTGTTTGCATCCATTCATATCGTATCTCTGTCCCTTCCTCTGCCTACTTGAAAAAGACGACGCAGACGAAGACGACGCACACGAAGACGATGAAGACGAAGACCACGAAGACGACGGAGACGATGACGAAGGTTCTATCATTTTTGAAAATAGGGCTCCCCAGATTTTATTTTTTCAAAATAAGGGTGTTTGCAATCGTTCAAATCGTCTCTCTGTCCCTTCCCCTGCCTACTGGAAAGAAATTATCCTAGCTATCCATTTTCGACTCTTTTTTTTTTTTTTTTTTTTTTTTTTTTTTTTTTTTTTTTTTTTTTTTTTTTGGTCACTCAGATCTCATTTTTTAAAAATAAGGGGTGTTTGCATCCGTTCATATCGTCTCTCTGTCCCTTCCTCTGCCTACTTAAAAAAGACGACGCAGACGAAGACGACGCACACCGAAGACGATGAAGACGAAGACCACGAAGACGATGGAGACGACGACGAATGTTCTTTCATTTTTTAAAAATAGGGCTCCCAGGTTTCATTTTTTTAAAAATAAGGGTGTTTGCATCCATTCATATCGTATCTCTGTCCCATCCTCTGCCCTACTTGAAAAAGACGAGGCAGACGAAGACGACGCACACGAAGACGATGAAGACGAAGACCACGAAGACGACGGAGGACGACGACGAAGGTTCTTTCATTTTTTGAAAATAGGGCTCCCCAGGTTTCATTTTTTTTTAAAATATAGGGTGTTTGCATCCATTCATATCGTATCTCTGTCCCTTCCTCTGCCTACATGAAAAAGACGACGCAGACGAAGACGACGCACACGAAGACGATGAAGACGAAGACCCACGAAGACGACGCAGACGACGACGAAGGTTCTTTCATTTTTTGAAAATAGGGGCTCCCCAGGTTTCATTTTTTTAAAAATAAGGGTGTTTTGCATCCATTCATATCGTATCTCTGTCCCTTCCTCTGCCTACTTGAAAAAGACGACGCAGACGAAGACGACGCACACGAAGACGATGAAGACGAAGACCACGAAGGACGACGGAGACGATGACGAAGGTTCTATCATTTTTGAAAATAGGGCTCCCCAAATTTTATTTTTTTCAAAATAAGGGTGTTTGCAATCGTTCAAATCGTCTCTCTGTCCCTTCCCCTGCCTACTGGAAGAAATTATCCTAGCTATCCATTTTCGACTTTTTTTTTTTTTTTTTTTTTTTTTTTTTTTTTTTTTTTTTTTGGTCACTCAGATCTCATTTTTTAAAAATAAGGGTGTTTGCATCCGTTCATATCGTCTCTCTGTCCTTCCTCTGCCTACTTAAAAAAGACGACGCAGACGAAGACGACGCACACGAAGACGATGAAGACGAAGACCACGAAGACGATGGAGACGACGACGAAGGTTCTTTCATTTTTTGAAAATAGGGCTCCCCAGGTTTCATTTTTTTTAAAAATAAGGGTGTTTGCATCCATTCATATCGTATCTCTGTCCCTTCCTCTGCCTACTTGAAAAAGACGGACGGAGACGAAGACGACGCACACGAAGACGATGAAGACGAAGACCACGAAGACGACGGAGACGATGACGAAGGTTCTATCATTTTTTGAAAATAGGGCTCCCCGGATTTTATTTTTTCAAAATAAGGGTGTTTGCAATCGTTCAAATCGTCTCTCTGTCCCTTCCCCTGCCTACTGGAAGAAATTATCCTAGCTATCCATTTTCGACTCTTTTTTTTTTTTTTTTTTTTTTTTTTTTTTTTTTTTGGTCACTCAGATCTCATTTTTTAAAAATAAGGGTGTTTGCATCCGTTCATATCGTCTCTCTGTCCCTTCCTCTGCCTACTTAAAAAAGACGACGCAGACGAAGACGACGCACACGAAGACGATGAAGACGAAGGACCACGAAGACGATGGAGACGACGACGAATGTTCTTTCATTTTTTAAAAATAGGGCTCCCAGGTTTCATTTTTTTAAAAATAAGGGTGTTTGCATCCATTCATATCGTATCTCTGTCCCTTCCTCTGCCTACTTGAAAAAGACGAGGCAGACGAAGACGACGCACACGAAGACGATGAAGACGAAGACCACGAAGACGACGGAGACGACGACGAAGGTTCTTTCATTTTTTGAAAATAGGGGCTCCCAGGTTTCATTTTTTTAAAAATAAGGGTGTTTGCATCCATTCATATCGTATCTCTGTCCCTTCCTCTGCCTACTTGAAAAAGACGACGCAGACGAAGACGACGCACACGAAGACGATTGAGACGAAGACCACGAAGACGACGCAGACGACGACGAAGGTTCTTTCATTTTTTGAAAATAGGGCTCCCCAGGTTTCATTTTTTTAAAAATAAGGGTGTTTGCATCCATTCATATCGTATCTCTGTCCCTTCCTCTGCCTACTTGAAAAAGACGACGCAGACGAAGACGACGCACACGAAGACGATGAAGACGAAGACCACGAAGACGACGGAGACGATGACGAAGGTTCTATCATTTTTTGAAATAGGGCTCCCCAGATTTTATTTTTTCAAAATAAGGGTGTTTGCAATCGTTCAAATCGTCTCTCTGTCCCTTCCCCTGCCTACTGGAAGAAATTATCCCTAGCTATCCATTTTCGACTCTTTTTTTTTTTTTTTTTTTTTTTTTTTTTTTTTTTTTTTTTTTTTTTTTTGGTCACTCAGATCTCATTTTTTAAAAATAAGGGTGTTTGCATCCGTTCATATCGTCTCTCTGTCCCTTCCTCTGCCTACTTAAAAAAGACGACGCAGACGAAGACGACGCACACGAAGACGATGAAGACGAAGACCACGAAGACGATGGAGACGACGACGAATGTTCTTCTCATTTTTTAAAAAATAGGGCTCCCAGGTTTCATTTTTTTAAAAATAAGGGTGTTTGCATCCATTCATATCGTATCTCTGTCCCATCCTCTGCCTACTTGAAAAAGACGAGGCAGACGAAGACGACGCACACGAAGACGATGAAGACGAAGACCACGAAGACGACGGACGACGACGACGAAGGTTCTTTCATTTTTTTGAAAATAGGGGCTCCCCAGGTTTCATTTTTTTAAAAATAAGGGTGTTTGCATCCATTCATATCGTATCTCTGTCCCTTCCTCTGCCTACTTGAAAAAGACGACGCAGGACGAAGACGACGCACACGAAGACGATGAAGACGAAGACCACGAAGACGACGCAGACGACGACGAAGGTTCTTTCATTTTTTGAAAATAGGGCTCCCCAGGTTTCATTTTTTTAAAAATAAGGGTGTTTGCATCCATTCATATCGTATCTCTGTCCCTTCCTCTGCCTACTTGAAAAAGACGACGCAGACGAAGACGACGCACACGAAGACGATGAAGACGAAGACCACGAAGACGACGGAGACGATGACGAAGGTTTTATCATTTTTTGAAAATAGGGCTCCCCAGATTTTATTTTTTTCAAAATAAGGGTGTTTGCAATCGTTCAAATCGTCTCTCTGTCCCTTCCCCTGGCCTACTGGAAGAAATTATCCTAGCTATCCATTTTTTTTTTTTTTTTTTTTTTTTTTTTTTTTTTTTTTTTTTTTTTTTTGGTCACTCAGATCTCAATTATTAAAAATAAGGGTGTTTGCATCAGTTCATATCGTTTCTCTGTCCCTTCCTCTGCCTACTTAAAAAAGACGACGCAGGACGAAGACGACGCACACGAAGACGATGAAGACGAAGACCACGAAGACGATGGAGACGACGACGAAGGTTCTTTCATTTTTTGAAAATAGTGCTCCCCAGGTTTCATTTTTTTAAAAATAAGGGTGTTTGCATCCATTCATATCGTATCTCTGTCCCTTCCTCTGCCTACTTGAAAAAGACGACCGCAGACGAAGACGACGCACACGAAGACGATGAAGACGAAGACCACGAAGACGACGGAGACGATGACGAAGGTTCTATCATTTTTTGAAAATAGGGCTCCCCAGATTTTTATTTTTTCAAAATAAGGGTGTTTGCAATCGTTCAAATCGTCTCTCTGTCCCTTCCCCTGTCTACTGGAAGAAATTATCCTAGCTATCCATTTTCGACTCTTTTTTTTTTTTTTTTTTTTTTTTTTTTTTTTTTTTTTTTTTTTTTTTGGTCACTCAGATCTCATTTTTTAAAAAATAAGGGTGTTTGCATCCGTTCTATATCGTCTCTCTGTCCCTTCCTCTGCCTACTTAAAAAAGACGACGCAGACGAAGACGACGCACACGAAGACGATGAAGACGAAGACCACGAAGACGATGGAGACGACGACGAATGTTCTTTCATTTTTTAAAAATAGGGCGCCCAGGTTTCATTTTGTTAAAAATAAGGGTGTTTGCATCCATTCATATCGTATCTCTGTCCCATCCTCTGCCTACTTGAAAAAGACGAGGCAGACGAAGACGACGCACACGAAGACGATGAAGACGAAGACCACGAAGACGACGGAGACGACGACGAAGTTCTTTCATTTTTTGAAAATAGGGCTCCCCAGGTTTCATTTTTTTAAAAATAAGGGTGTTTGCATCCATTCATATCGTATCTCTGTCCCTTCCTCTGCCTACTTGAAAAAGACGACGCAGACGAAGACGACGCACACGAAGACGATGAAGACGAAGACCACGAAGACGACGGAGACGATGACGAAGGTTTTATCATTTTTTGAAAATAGGGCCTCCCCAGATTTTATTTTTTTCAAATAATAGGGTGTTTGCAATCGTTCAAATCGTCTCTCTGTCCCCTTCCCCTGCCTACTGGAAGAAAATTATCCTAGCTATCCATTTTTTTTTTTTTTTTTTTTTTTTTTTTTTTTTTTTTTTTTTTTTTTTTTGGTCACTCAGATCTCATTTATTAAAAATAAGGGTGTTTGCATCAGTTCATATCGTTTTCTCTGTCCCTTCCTCTGCCTACTTAAAAAAGACGACGCAGACGAAGACGACGCACACGAAGACGATGAAGACGAAGACCACGAAGACGATGGAGACGACGACGAAGGTTCTTTCATTTTTTGAAAATAGTGCTCCCCAGGTTTCATTTTTTTAAAAATAAGGGTGTTTGCATCCCATTCATATCGTATCTCTGTCCCTTCCTCTGCCTACTTGAAAAAGACGACGCAGACGAAGACGACGCACACGAAGACGATGAAGACGAAGACCACGAAGACGACGGAGACGATGACGAAGGTTCTATCATTTTTTGAAAATAGGGCTCCCCAGATTTTATTTTTTCAAAATAAGGGTGTTTGCAATCGTTCAAATCGTCTCTCTGTCCCTTCCCCTGTCTACTGGAAGAAATTATCCTAGCTATCCATTTTCGACTCTTTTTTTTTTTTTTTTTTTTTTTTTTTTTTTTTTTTTTTTTTTTTTTGGGTCACTCAGATCTCATTTTTTAAAAATAAGGGTGTTTGCATCCGTTCATTATCGTCTCTCTGTCCCTTCCTCTGCCCTACTTAAAAAAGACGACGCAGACGAAGACGACGCACACGAAGACGATGAAGACGAAGACCACGAAGACGATGGAGACGACGACGAATGTTCTTTCATTTTTTAAAAATAGGGCGCCCAGGTTTCATTTTTTTAAAAATAAGGGTGTTTGCATCCATTCATATCGTATCTCTGTCCCCATCCTCTGCCTACTTGAAAAAGACGAGGCAGACGAAGACGACGCACACGAAGACGATGAAGACGAAGACCACGAAGACGACGGAGACGACGACGAAGGTTCTTTCATTTTTTGAAAATAGGGCTCCCCAGGTTTCATTTTTTAAAAATAAGGGTGTTTGCATCCATTCATATCGTATCTCTGTCCCTTCCTCTGCCTACTTGAAAAAGACGACGCAGACGAAGACGACGCACACGAAGACGATGAAGACGAAGACCACGAAGACGACGGAGACGACGACGAAGGTTCTTTCATTTTTTGAAAATAGGGCTCCCCAGGTTTCATTTTTTTTAAAAATAAGGTGGTTTGCATCCATTCATATCGTATCTCTGTCCCTTCCTCTGCCTACATGAAAAAGACGACGCAGACGAAGGACGACGCACACGAAGACGATGAAGACGAAGACCACGAAGACGACGCAGACGACGACGAAGGTTCTTTCATTTTTTGAAAATAGGGCTCCCCAGGTTTCATTTTTTTAAAAATAAGGGTGTTTGCATCCATTCATATCGTATCTCTGTCCCTTCCTCTGCCTACTTGAAAAAGACGACGCAGACGAAGACGACGCACACGAAGACGATGAAGACGAAGACCACGAAGACGACGGAGACGATGACGAAGGTTCTATCATTTTTTGAAAATAGGGCTCCCCAAATTTTATTTTTTTCAAAATAAGGGTGTTTGCAATCGTTCCAAATCGTCTCTCTGTCCCTTCCCCTGCCTACTGGAAGAAATTATCCTAGCTATCCATTTTCGACTTTTTTTTTTTTTTTTTTTTTTTTTTTTTTTTTTTTTTTTTTTTTTTTTTTTTTTTTTTTTTTTTTTTTGAAAATAGGGTCCCTCAATTTTAATTTTTTTAAAATAAGGGTGCTTGCATCCGTTCAGATCATCTCTCTGTCTTTCCTCTGCCTACTTGAAAAAAGGAAAACTTTCAGATATTGCTAAAAATTTTCGATCTTTTTTATAAAATTCAACTAAAAATTTACAATTTACTACTAAATATGGTGTCTCTTTAATCTAAAATGATCATGTTTGATTTGCAATACGAAATTCGTTAGAATAAGTAACTCAAAAAGATATTAGAACTACATTGTGTTTACGTAACGTGGTGGTGTATGTGCGTGCAAGCCAGTATGTATATGTGTAAGTTTATGAGTGGATGTATGTATATATATATATATATATATATATATATATATATATATATATATACTATATATATATATAAATGTATATATATGTATATATATACATAAACATATATATATTTATATATATATATATATATATATATATATATATATATATATGTATATTATATATATATATATTATATATAAATATATATATATATTATATATATATATATATATATATATGTATATATAAATATATATGTATATATACGTATATATATACATATATATTTATAGACATATATATACATTACATGTGTGTATATATACATACACACATACATATATACACATATATACATATATATAATATACAAACGAGAGAGAGAGAGAGAGAGTCTTGAAATGACATCCAGGTCATTAAGACCTAAATAAATGGTACCCACTTGAATTCCCTTCCAACATAATCGACCTTCACAAAATATTAATGACCATTCCATTATGTCCTCTGAATTTTCATTTTCCATTGAAAGCATTAATCATTTAAATTTCCTTTCATTTGGTAGGGCCTACTTGTCTCTATTGCTCTGAAATCTCTAATTTTAGGCTTCCATAAATTTCAAGAGATAATCGTAGGTCCTATTTTCATTTTGAGAGTATTTTATATATGTGATCTTGAATCTTTTTTTTTCTAGGAGACGTCCTCTTTCTCTAACATTGGATAATGGAATTTACCTTAAAAGACAGAATTTACCTTAAAAGACAGAATTTACCCTAAAAGACAGAATTTACCCTAAAAGACAGAATTTGCTTTAAAAGACAGAATTTGCCTTAAAAGACAGAATTTGCCCTTAAAAGACAGAATTAACCTTAAAAGATAGAATTAACCCTTAAAAGACAGAATTTGCCTTAAGAGACAAAATTTACCTTTAAAGACAGAATTTGCCTTAAAAGACAGAATTTACCTTAAACGACAGAATTAACCTTAAGACAAAATTTACCTTAAAAGACAGAATTAACCTTAAAAGACAGAATTTGCCTTAAGAGACAAAATTTACCTTTAAAGACAGAATTTGCCTTAAAAGACAGAATTTGCCTTAAAAGACAGAATTTGCCTTAAAAGACAGAATTTGCCTTAAAAGACAGAATTTACCTAAAAGAGAACTTTTAAATCAAAGGTTTAAGACGTTTAAATCAAACCATTGTTCTCACAGTTTTGAGTAGTGTCATAGCCTCTGTACCATGGTTTTCCACTGTCTTGGGGGTAGAGTTCTCTTGCTTGAGGGTACACTCATGCACACTATTCTATATTATTTCTCTTCCTCTTGATTTTAAAAGTTTTTATAGTTTATATTTGAAAGATTTATTTTGATGTTGTTACTTTTCTTTAAATAATTTAATTGTTCATTATTTCTCGTGTAGTTTATTTACTTCCTTATTTCCTTTCCTCACCGAGCTACTTTTCCTTGTTGGAGCCCTTGGGCTAATAGCATCCTTCTTTTCCAACTAGGGTTGTAGCTTAGCATTTAATAATAATAATAATAATAATAATAATAATAATAATAATAATAATATAAATGATAATAATCATAATAATCATAATAATGATAATAAAAAACTAATAATAATGATTATAATAATAATAATAATAATAATAATAATAATAATAATAATAATAATAATAATAATAATTTTACATTATATGATGCTTCTAATGTCATAAATGCTTATTAAAATAAGAGCTTACTATGTCTCTTTGCAATGGTTTAATTTTTGTTTTATCTTTATTTACTATAGCCCATTTTTTTCGCGAGGCAGATTTGCACCGACTCGCAACGGTGTCCTTTTACCTCGGAAAAGTTTCCTGATCGCTGATTGGTTAGAAGTATCTTGTCCACCCAGTCCAGCGATCAGGAAACTTTTCCGAGCTAAAAGGGCACCGCTGCGAGTCGCTGCAAATATGCCTCGCTAAAGAAATTGATAATAGTTATATACTTGCAAATCTCCTGATCTGTGAAATCTATCCCCACAAATTCATGGAATTTGAAGCTTCAGTTATATCAATGTTTGCTCATTCTCAACAACTCACTAAAACATAAAACAACGATAAG
>NC_090731.1:123395839-123398339 GCF_036898095.1 Palaemon carinicauda
GGAGGAGTATATATGACTTATATGAATATGAAGAGCAAGTCTAAATGTGCAAAATAATCGTGTGTATATATATATATATATATATATATGTATATACATATGTATATACAAATATATACATACATATATATACATATATATAACATATATATATATACATATATATACATATATACCTATATATACATATATATACATGTATGTATATATATATATATACACATATATACATATATACATATATATACATATATACATATATATACATACATACATATATATATATACATACATACACACAATTTTGGAAGGTTAAGGTCAAAGGTCAAAGCCACGGTTAAGCAAAATGTCCAATTCACGTAATCAGCCATAAGTTTGGACATGGTTTTCACAGACTTCAAACTTGGTTCATATTTGAGTGTATGAAAATCCACGCCAATTAATACATGTTATGGTCAAAGATCAAGGTCAAGGTCGAGCAAAAGATAAGAGAAATAAACTGACGTGGCGGAGGTATGCGCTCTACTGAGTGCCCCTTTGGTTATTATTTTTTACGGATTGGTGACCGTAATATCACTCTTTTACGTCAATATATCAGTTATTAAAACGGTAAATTCCTGGCTACATTTATTCCAGAATTTTACAGTTTTTACGGCATATTTTTAACAGTGTAGGAATGAACAAACTACGTAAGAGTCTTTAAGAAGTATAAGAATATATGAAATAGTTGAAATCTTTTTATTATTATTATTATTATTATTATTATTATTATTATTATTATTATTATTATTATTATTATTATTATTATTATTACTATTACTATTATTATTATTATTATCATTATTATTATTATTATTATTATTATTATTATTATTAGCCAAGCCACCACCCTAGTCGGACAAGCAAGATGCTAGAAGCCCAAGGGCTCCAACAGGGAAAAACAGCCCAGTGAGGAAAGGAAATAAGGAAATAAATAAATGAGAAAAATTAACAATAAATCATTCTAAAAACAGTAACAACGTCAAAACAGATATATATATATATATATATATATATATATAAATATATATATATATATTATATATATGTATATATATATAAAACAGATTTAATAAGATTAATTCGTCGTTCTAATGAATATATAAGAAATTACCCTAAAATTTCCTTAAAGTGGTTTATGAAATCTTAAAAAATAACCAAATTTCCAGAGATTCAACCTTAAAGAATATATACGAGATTATCCCAAAGGTTCCCCAAGTCAATTATAAATACAAAGGAAGATGGTTCTTCGTAAGTACGGAACACAATGTCAGGCAAGATAGTTCGTCGTAAATAAGGAATTGTTTTTTAGCACAATGACCCTCGTTTATCTTTTAAACAGGGGAATTATCTTTCGAAATTTAGGAAAGAAGAGCTTTTATTCAAGTAAAATTCTCTCCCCTCTTAGAAAACAAAGCTTTGGAAAATCCTTTTGTTCTAGTCATCGGTCGTGAGATAAAGATATGATATCCCGCAGCGAGGAGAAAGAAGAAGAAGAAGAGTACTAATATAAACAAAAGACAAAGCGAGCGGAGAATTTAAGAGAGAGAGAGAGAGAGAGAGAGAGAGAGAGAGAGAGTGAGAAAGTAATATATACAAAGGACAAAGCGAGCGGAGAATTTAGAGAGAGAGAGAGAGAGAGAGAGAGTAATATAAACAAAAGACAAAGCAAGAGGAGAGAGAGAGAAAGAGAGAGAGAGAGAGAGAGAGAGAGAGAGAGAGTAATATATACAAAGGACAAAGCGAGCGGAGAATTTAGAGAGAGAGAGAGAGAGAGAGAGAGAGAGAGAGAAATATGAATAAAAGACAAAGCAAGAGGAGAGAGAGAGAGAGAGAGAGAGAGAGTAATATATATAAAGGACAAAGCGAGCGGAGAATTTAGAGAGAGAGAGAGAGAGAGAGAGAGAGAGAGAGAGAGAAATATATACAAAGGACAAAGCGAGCGGAGAATTTAGAGAGAGAGAGAGAGAGAGAGAGAGAGAGAGAGAGAGGGATAGAGAGAGAAATATATACAAAGGACAAAGCGAGCGGAGAATTTAGAGAGAGAGAGAGAGAGAGAGAGAGAGAGAGAGAGAGAGTAATATATACAAAGGACAAAGCGAGCGGAGAATTTAGAGAGAGAGAGAGAGAGAGAGAGAGAGAGAGAGGGAGAGAGAGAGAGAGAGAGAGAGAGAGAGAGAGAGAGAGGCTGTTTTACAAAGGTGTGAACGTCGAGTTGCTGACAGAATGAAAGGTTTAAAAATAATGGGATTTTAGAATAGATTATTCAAATGGGGGATGGCGATGTATAAATAGTTAATAGTTCATTATAATTGTTCATTACTTCTCTTATAGTTTATTTATTTCCTTATTTCCTTTCCCCAATAGGCTATTTTTTTCCTGTTGGAGCCCCTTGGGCTTATAGCATCCTGGTTTTTCAATTAGGGTTGTAGCTTGGCTAGTAATAATAATAATAATAATA
>NC_090731.1:123403339-123408339 GCF_036898095.1 Palaemon carinicauda
AAATCTAACAGAGGCCCTTTGCGTTAATATGCGTAGGAGGAGATGATGGTGATGATGATATTACTATTAGTAGTAGTAGTAGTAGTAGTAGATAAGCTACAACCCTAATTAGAAAATCAGGATGCTATAGGGCCAAGGGCTCCAGAGAAAAATAGTCCAGTGAGGAAAGGATTATTATTATTATTATTATTATTATTATTATTATTATTATTATTATTATTATTTTAATTACTATTATTATTAACTAAGCTATAACTATTAACTAAGCTATAACCCTGGTTAGGAAATCAGGATGCTATAAGGCCAAGGGCTCCAGAGAAAAATAGTCCAGTGAGGAAAGGATTATTATTATTATTATTATTATTATTATTATTATTATTATTATTATTATTATTATTATAATTACTATTATTATTAACTAAGCTATAACTATTAACTAAGCTACAACCCTAATTAGAAAATCAGGATGCTATAAGGCCAAGGGCTCCAGAGAAAAATAGTCCAGTGAGGAAAGGATTATTATTATTATTATTATTATTATTATTATTATTATTATTATTAACTAAGCTATAACTATTAACTAAGCTATAACCCTGGTTAGGAAATCAGGATGCTATAAGGCCAAGGGCTCCAGAGAAAAATAGTCCAGTGAGGAAAGGATTATTATTATTATTATTATTATTATTATTATTATTATTATTATTATTATTATTATTATTATTAACTAAGCTATAACTATTAACTAAGCTACAACCCTAATTAGAAAATCAGGATGCTATAAGGCCAAGGGCTCCAGAGAAAAATAGTCCAGTGATGAAAGGATTATTATTATTATTATTATTATTATTATTATTATTATTATCATTATTATTATTATCATCTAATTAATACTAGCTAAGCTACAACCCTAATTAGGAAATCAGGATGCTATAAGGCAAAGGGCTCCAGAGAAAAAAAAATCATCAAAAATATTGTTTATTGTAGAAAGGAAGTAAGAGATCATTTTAAAAGTAGAAAATATGAAATTACTATTGATAATAGAATAATTAAATGAAAAAATAATAGTTTATTGCAGGGACATGTCTAAGAGAGGAAGGAAATGGACATTTTAAAAGTAGAAAATATGAAACTTCTATCGATAACTAAAATAAATCCTTCAACAAAAAACTTTATTGTATGAATAAAAGTACGAAATATGAAACTAATCATTGATCTATTGATAAATAATTCAGATCCTAAAAGAAAAGTTTATTGCAATGATAAAAGTATAAAATATGAAACTTCTATAGATGAATAAAATAAATCCTAAAAAAAAGTTTATTGCAATGATAAAAGTACAAAATATGAAACTACTATTGATAAACAAAATAAATCCTAAAAAAAAGTTTATTGTAGGAATAAAAGTACAAAATATGAAACTTGTATAGATAAATAAAATAAATCTTAAAAAATGTTTATTGTAGGAATTAAAGTACAAAATATGAAACTTCTATAGATAAACAAAATAAATCCTAAAAAAAAGTTTATTGTAGGAATAAAAGTACAAAATATGAAACTTGTATAGATAAATAAAATAAATCTTAAAAAATGTTTATTGTAGGAATTAAAGTACGAGACTTCTATCGATAAATAAAATAAATCCTAAAAAAAAGTTTATTGTAGGAATAAAAGTACAAAATATGAAACTTGTATAGATAAATAAAATAAATCCTTAAAAAGGTTTATTGCAATGATAAAATTACAAAATATGAAAATTCTACTGATAAATAAAATAAATCCTTAAAAAAAAATATTTATTGTAGGAATAAAAGTAGAAAATATGAAACTTGTATAGACAAAAAAAATAAATCCTAAAAAAAAAAAAACAAGTTTATTGCAAGGACAAAAGTACAAAATATGAAACTCCTATCGATAAATAAAATAAATCCTTTAAAAACAGTTTATTGCAAGGACACATAGAAGAGAGAAACGTAACCTTGAACCCAAGGGCCCCTGCAAACACCCATGACTATTACTGTAATGGTAGTGATGTAGCCACGAGCAGTAATGTCCTGGGCATTACTGCCTTATTGCTGCTTTGGCAGGAGTATTCCGTTTGGCTGAAGCAATTGAGATCTTGGGAATTAGGACATTAGGATATTTCCCCTTTAAGTTTGATTGGAAATCCTTTACTCTCCTGCTACTAAGGATTATAATAGCAATATAATAGCATTATCATTATCATTATCATTATCATTATCATTATTTTTATTTTTATTATTATTATTATTATTATTATTATTATTATTATTATTATTACATGCTTAGCTACAACCCTAGTTGGAAAAGCAGGAAGCTATAAGCTCAGGGGCTCCAATAGGGAAAATAGCCTAGTGAAGAAAGAAACAGGGGAAAAAATTATTTTAAGAACTGTAACATCATTAAAATCAGTATTTCCTATCTAAACTATAGAAACTTTAACAAAACAGATTTAAAAAAAAAATAACAGAAATAACATAGATTAGTGTGCCTGGGTGTACCCTCAAGCAAGAGAACTCTAACCCAAGACAGTGGAAGACCATGGTACAGAGGCTATGACATTACCCAAGACTAGAGAACAATGGTTTGATTTTGGAGTGTCCTTTCCCTAGAAGAGCTGCTTACCATAGCTCAAGAGTATCCTCTACCCTTACCTAGAGGAAAGTGACCACTGAACAATTACAGTGCAGTAGTTAACCCTTTAGGTGAAGAAGAATTGTTTGGTAATATCAATGTTGTCAGGTGTATGAGGACAGGAAAATCTACAAAGAATAGGCTAGACTATTCGGTGCATATGTAGGCAAAGGGAAAGTGAACCGTAACCAGAAAGAAGGATCCAAATTAGTACTGTCTGGCCAGTAAAGGGATCCCATAACTCTCTAGCGGTAATATCTCAATTGGTGGCTGGTGCCCTGACCAACCTATTACCTAGCATCATTTGAGGTTCTAAATAGATGCTTGAAACAAAAGTCATAATACAAAAATCATAACTCAAAATTTTCCCAGAGTGCAGACCACCGACACGGCAACTTATTTCTCGATCTTTTGAGCTAATATTGGAAGTTTATCTCGTCCGTGACCTTGACCTTTGACCTTCCAAAATATAATCATTTCCAGCTCTTTACACAGCAGTTTAAAATCCCTGCAAGTTTCATTAGTTTACGATTAAAATTGTGGCCGTATGGTTGATGACCAGAGTTTGACCTTTTATTTGACCATGACCTTAGACCCGACCTTGACTTTCGACCTTAAGAGGTATTAATTGGCGTGGATTTGCATACACTCAAATATGAGCCAAGTTTGATGTCTCTGTGACAACAATGTCCAAACTTATGGCTGATTACGTGAATTGGACATTTTGCTTGACCATGACCTTGACCTTTGACTTTCACCTTCCAAAATTTAATCACTACTAGATATTTACATGACAGTTAATCCACGCAAGTTTCATTACTCTGCGATTAAAACTGTGGCCAAGAAGCTGTTCACAAACAAACACACACACAAACAAACACATGAACATTGGCGAAACCATAACCTCCTTCCAACTTCGTTGACAGAAGTAATAAATGGAAAAACGAATACAAATGAACGCCAAATTGAAAGAATAGTTTCCTTGACATAAGCTAGAGGGGAACTCGATAGAGAGCATGCCTTCGCCAGGCCAAGAAGTCTTATTTTGTTCCTAACTCCATAGCGTATTTATACGTCGATATATCTTCTTAAAAATCTAATTAATTTGTCATTAGGTCATACCCAACATTGCTACCAAGTTTCGTTGAAATTGGTCCAGTAGTTTTTGCGTAATGTTGTTCATAAACAAAAAAAAACAAAATATTTGCCATTTACTTGTTTTCTTTCCTCACTGGGCTATTTTCCCTGTTGGGGACTCTTGGCCTATAGCATCCTGCTATTCCAACTAGGGTTGTACCTTTGCATGTAATAATAATAATAATAATAATAATAATAATAATAATAATAATAATAATAATAAGTGCGATTATATTCAAAGTACTGCTGCGTACTTGTACTTTGATATACTTTATCCAAAATTTTACATATTCATCCTTGGGTCATACCCAACATGAATACCAAGTTTGGTCGAAATCGGTACAGTAGTTTTTGTGTAAAGTTGCTAACAACGGACAAACAATTAAACAATTTAAAAACAGACAGGGGTGAATTCATACCCTTCGAAAAATCCTTGATTTTGAAGATAGCAAAAAAGTCATTCGTGCCACAAAAAAAAAAAATAAATAAATAAATAAAAAAAAGATAAAAATAAAAATTTAGTTTCAAATTACATGAAAACGTCTCTTTAATAAAAAAAACTCAGACAAAAATATTCTCTAACTATGACCAAGGTAAAAAAAAAAAAAAAAAAAAAAAAAAGTTATTCATGTCACAAATTGAAAAGAAATTCCAGATAAAAACATATAAAAAGAGTTTCAAATTACATGAAAAACTCCCCATACTAAAAACTCTATATTAAAAAATAATCTCTATCTACGAATCCCACCACATTAATCTGACGAGCAACGAGAACCTCCAAAATCGTCACTCGCGAAACCTTCAGAACAGAGAAGATCCAGTTTCAAAATTCGCCTGATACCCGAAGCTTCACCTTTAACAAGAGCGGATACAAACCTCGCTCTTACGGAGACTCTTTGAATCCTCTGTTGGACCAGAACTCGGAGTTCCTGGTGCTAAATGGGTGTTCATTTGATGTCTCGCTTCAAAAGGTAGTGTCTGTATAGTTATCAAATTGTTCTCTTACACAGTTAATTTATGATATTAGTTAATTGTCCCTACGTGAATTAATAGTCGGTATAAGAACATTGTATGTATGTACATGTGTATGTGTGAATGTATATATATACATACATACATATATATATATATATATATATGTATATTTATATAAATATATATATATACACATATATATATATAAATATACAAACATATATATATATATATAT
>NC_090731.1:123418339-123420839 GCF_036898095.1 Palaemon carinicauda
GGCAGAGGCAAGGGACAGTGACATTGCCCTAGCAATCAGGACAATGCCCTAGAGACTGACCATATATTATATGATCAGCGCCCAAGCCTCCTCTCCGCCCAAGCTAGGACCAGGAAGGGACAGGCAGTGGCTGCTGATGACTCAGCAGATAGACCTATAGGCTCCCACAAACCCCCAACTTTAGCTCACAAGGATGGTAAGGTTGCAGACACTAATGGCACTAACGAGTCTTAAGACGTTAATATATTTGCTCTATGTATAAGCTTGGCTTTAGAAAATTAACTAAGTTTGTAAAGATTATCTTGATTACTCATTCAAAAAAAAAAAAAAAAATCACATGTACGTATGATTTTAAATAAGAATACACGTTGGCATTAATGACTTACCAATATGCATAATAGCTGAGTTTTTTTTATTCTATTTGACTTAAAACTGTCATAAATATCAAAGACATGAAGAGTAAAGTTTGGATGCAAATTTTTTTTCTTTGGTACAGAAACGTCTATCAAAGTTAATGTAACCTGGGGTGTTCAGAAATATAATTTTTTTGTACACTTTTTCTCTCTCTCTCTCTCTCTCTCTCTCTCTCTCTCTCTCTCTCTCTCTCTCTCTCTCCATAGTAATAACAGTTCTAAGGCGGAAGGAAATCAAGAGTCCTTTAGAGAAACTGGCAACGCTTTCATGTTGATGGCGTCGTTTTATTCGTGTTCCTGCCATTGAGGTTGCTCGTTGTTGCCTTTATGCAAGGGAATATGGGTCGGGGATGGGGGTGAGGAGCCTAACAGGTCGCTAACATAACGTCGCAACAATATGTTCTATCATCTGTCATTTGCGAAGAATATCGCTCGACATGGCGACAAGTATCGCTTGAATAATGCGACAAATATATATACAGTACATAAGCTTGAATATTCGGGTAAATATCGCTCGAAAATTGCGATGAATATTACTTGAAGATTCCATCAAATATTGCTTGAGTGATCTGGTAAATATAGCTTTAATATTGCGACAAATATCGCTTCATTATTGCAACAAATATCGCTTGAACGTTGCGACAAATATCGCTTGAATATTTCAACAAATATCACTCGAATATTGTGACATATCACTCGAATATTGCAACAACAGCGCTTGAATGTTGCAACAAATATCGCTTGATTATTGCGACAAATATCGCTTGATTATTGCGATAACATGGTTTCATTATTGCCACATATATCCCCGGAATATCGACAAATATCAAATGAATATTGCAATAAATATCTCTTGTATACTATGTTAAACATCACTTGAATGTTGCAACAAATATCACTTGCATATTGCGACAAATACTGTTTGAATGATGTGGCCAATATCGCTTCAATATTAAGACAAATATAACTTGAATATTGCGACAAATATCACTTGAATATTCCGGCAAATATCACCAGAATATTGCAGTAAAGATAATGACATAAAGATGGACTTCAGGTTTAAAGGTCTTTCATGAATGGCAGAGTCAAAGGATCAGTGAAAATGTCCTACTAGAGCTATGTCCTAGAGACTAACCATAAATACATATGATCAGCACCCAAACCCCACTCTCCACCCAAGTTAAGACCAAGGAGGGCCAGGCAATGGCTGCTGAAATATCAGCAGGTAGAACTATAGGCTTCCAAAAGCTTCCATAGCTTACAAGGATGGTGAGGTTGCAGACACTACAAGAAATTATCGAGTTTGAGCGGGTCTCGAACCCCAGTCCAGCAGGTTATTAGGCAGACACTTTTTTAATAGCCTACCACACCCCTTCGAGTTACAATTCTCATTTCATCTAACTGTTCAGCAAAGTTAATCAAACTCAAAGGTATTTGCCATTAAACTTTGAACATCTGAGGGAAAGTCGGGTAAAATATTAGAATTTACGCCACATAGGGAAATGATGAAACTTGGAACTTGATGGAAAATTAGCATTGGAGCGTGTATAAGTTTAGTAAATTTCAAAATATCAAAAAGAGAACTTTCCACTGGGTATTTGAATTATATAGTTCCCAGAAGATAAGAATATATTTATACCTCGGCCAACGAAGTTGGAAGGAGGTTATATTTTAAACCCCTGTTTAAAGGTTTTAAAGGTCGCTCATGAATGGTAGAGGCAAGGGACAGTGACATTGCCCTAGCAAGCAGGACAATGCCCTAGATACTGACCATCTATTTTATGATCGACACCCAAGACTCCTCTCCACCCAAGCTAGGTCCAGAATGAAAACTTTGCCTAAACTGTTGAGGAAAATTTTCTACTCTGCTTTTGAATTATATAGTTCCCAGAAGATAAGAATATATTTATACCTCCGCCAACGAAGTTGGAAGGAGGTCATGTTTTGGGCCATGTTTAAATGTTTTAAAGGTCGCTCATGAATGGTAGAGGCAAGGGACAGTGACATTGCCCTAGCAAGCAGTACAATGCCCTAGATACTGACCATATATTCTATGATCGACACCCAAGCCTCCTCTCCACCCAAGC
>NC_090731.1:123429031-123439031 GCF_036898095.1 Palaemon carinicauda
CAAGGTGGTTTGCTGTAAATTCCCTGAGTAAATACTGCTGATTTCCAGTTCACCTGGATGATTGTTTAAGTATTGACCGAACACCAGGAGTTCTGATACGTGAAAGTTTCCATTAAAAACAGTAAATATCTGGCAACATTTACTCCAGGATTTTCACCGTTTTGAAAACGGATATATTTACGTAATGGAGTGATATTACGGTCACCAATCCGAAAAATAGATAATAATAAAGTAGGGTAAAAACTACGGTCATCTGTATTTTACTGAAATATGGCTGAGAATAGTATATATTTACGGAGAATTCTCGATTAAAATCCAGTTTTTTAACAGTGTAGGATTCATATTATTTCGTGGCACCTCAGGATTCTCCCAATTACATACTCAGATTCATAAACATTCATAGACACTAAAAGTAAAAGAGAAGACGATTGATTGACACCATCATGTGTGGAGTTTTAACTATTTACTTTTAACTAAAAGTGGCAATTCTAGAACTGTCGACCTAACCGCGAACAGGACTCCTCACTGCTGGGATGAAGGACGTTATTATTATTATTATTATTATTATTATTATTATTATTATTATTATTATTATTTGCCAAGCTATAATCCTAGATGGAAAAGCAAGATGCCCAGTGGCTGCAACAGGGAAAATAGCCCAATGAGGAAAAGAAACAAAGAAAAATCAAATATTTCAAGTACAGTGACAACATTAAAATATAGAAATGAACTATAAAAACTTTAACAAAATAAGAGGAAGAGAAATAAGATAGAATAGTGTGCCCGTGTGTACCCTCAAGCAAGAGAACTCTAACTCATAACAGTGGGAGACCATAGTACAGAGACTATGGCACTACCCAAGAGTAGGGAACAATGGTTTGATATTGGAGTGTCCTTGTCCTAGAAGAGCTAGTGACTGGTACATGAACATACACTACCGGGGTCTAAAGTAATGTCAGGCAGGGCAGCCGATCGGGACAACGGTCTATCCGAAAGCCAAAACAAAGTCCTTCAAAAGAAGGTAGTGTTTATTGAGTAAAATAAAAAATCAA
Source organism: Palaemon carinicauda (assembly GCF_036898095.1). Taxonomy (NCBI): domain Eukaryota; kingdom Metazoa; phylum Arthropoda; class Malacostraca; order Decapoda; family Palaemonidae; genus Palaemon; species Palaemon carinicauda. The sequence continues at coordinate 123,430,084 of NC_090731.1, forward strand.
AATAAAATATTATTCCTGCAGTTATGACGTAACATTGCTTGTTCTATTGAAATTATTGATGAAACTTGGTACATAAAAACTTAACCAAGCGTTTTTGGAGGAAATAAATGGGAACAATGAAAGCTTTCAATCTGGTCAGGAAAGAGAGAGAGAGAGAGAGAGAGAGAGAGAGAGAGAGAGAGAGAGAGAGAGAGAGAGCATTCCTATAAAAGACTTGGAGAAATTGAATGACACTACTAAAATGATTTTTCTAACAAATAAAAACTCCATCTTCGATTCTTAACTCCGCAACTTAGACTAGATAGAGTCGTAACAAAGGATTAGTTTGGCTCTTTTGTCAACACCAACTTCTCTCTCATCTTGCTGAAGTTCTGCACAGAAAACTTCTTCGAATGGTGAGCAGACGAACGAGGCTGATTTAGTGAATGATGAGAATTGGTTGTCGCAGATAGAAGTCGGAAAGGAAGTCCAGGAGATTAAGTCTGAAGATTCGCTAATAGATTTATTATCATTATTAGTGTTAGTATTAGGATTATTAGTATTAGTAGTAGTATTAGTAATTAGTATAAGTAATAGTATTACTAGCTAAGCTAGAACCCTAGTTGGAAAAGCAAGATGCTATAAGCCCAATTGCTCCAAAAGGGAAAATAGCCCAGTGAGGACAACCCTAGTTGGAAAAGCAAGATGCTATTAAGCCCAAGGGTTCCAAAATGGAAAATAGCCCAGTGAGGAAAAGTATCATTATTATTATTATTATTATTATTATTATTATTATTATTACTATTAGCTAAGCTATAACCTAAGTTAGAAAAGCAAGATGCTATAAGCGCATGGGCTACAAAAGGGAAAATAGCCCAGTGAAGAAAAGTATTATTATTATTATTATTATTATTATTATTATTACTAGCTAAGCTACAACCCTAGTTGGAAAAGAAAGATGCTATAAGCCCAAGGGCTCCAACAGGGAAAATATCCCAGTGAAGAAAAATATTATTATTATTATTATTATTATTATTATTATTATTATTATTATTATTACTATTATTATTATTATTATCATTAGCTAAGCTATAACCCTAGTTGAAAGAGAAAAAAGAATAAATAAATAAATAAAAGATACAAGACGTAATAAACAATTAAGATAAAATATGTTAAAAACATTAGCTATATTAAAACAGGTATTTCATATAAAACCTATTAACAAACAAAAAAAAGCTACTAGAAAACTGATTCTTATATTAGTTTTTTGGGCTCAAGCCATGACGTCCTGATGGAAGGTTCCTTTCGGTAGCTTCCTTGGGTATATTTAATTACAAGGATATTCCCAGAGAATTAAACCACAGGTTATCACAGAATTCTTACTTCTGGTGCGAGTATCCTAAAGGTTTCCCTTTAAGACATCGTATATCAACAGGGGACGCATGTATTAACACGCCACATAGCTATCTGCATCCCATATAGAGTTAACACTTCGATATGGAATGGTGGAGAATAACTGTGGAGCCGTTCCACAGTTACACTCGTCCATGGCTACTTTTGGTACTTGAAACGTAAACAAACGGGCTCCATTGCTAAATGACGTCACGTCCGTCCGTCATCCTTCTGCTTGTAGCTACCTTGCTTAGACGGATTTCCCCTTGTGCGATTTTCATCGACTTGCATCGCCGTTATGTCTCTACCTTCAGCCTCGCCTTCTTCTGGAAAGTTGAGTACCAGGTCCCAGTATTGTTTAAATGAGCTCTGGCCGTAAAGTAACTTATACTTTTCGTAATATTTCGTGTTTTGTGGCGGAGCTGTGCTGCTACCGGACACTCCATTTTATGGCGTCGCTATTCACTTGCATGCCTTATTTAGCTAGTCAGAACAGCTTTTTCCGGCCTCTTAACTAATTGATATTGTTAGTTATTTAGTCTTAATAGCTAGGAACTTCATATATCGTGTTTTAACGCTCTATTATCCGGTCATCGTTCGACCCCATACTAGATCGCTAGTTTAGCCCCTAGGCTTGTGTTCATGTATGATATATTCCAGTGATCCTAGGTTAAGTTATGAAGATAGTGGCATTATTTATCATACTGTTATCTGTGATGCAAGTGTTTTTCGCCTTCAGGGACCATATAGGGGACCGGTTTGATTGCGTTCCTTTCTAACCTAACCTAAATGTAGGAACCCCTATATGCTCCCTACATCCCCTGCCTATGGGCATTCCCTCTGCATGGCCAAGCTTCCCCTTCTATATAGGGGAATCTTGTCCACAATCAGAGTATTTATCGCTTCTCTGTCTACCTGAAGGGAATGATCCCCCTTTAGGGTTGCAACCGAGAAAGAGGAACGGCTCTGTCCTTCCTCAGTTGCTTATGGTTAGGTTACTTACCCTTCCCTGCAACTTGCGATGTGTCTTTCAGCCTACCTAGCATGGGAATTAACACTCCTTATCTAGGTTAGGCCTTGGGGGAGGGGGCTAGTTCTGTACTCTTATAGTTTGAGACGGTACTCTTGCACTGTTCTCATTCTGGTTACCTACCCTAGGCTAGGGAGCGTCCTCCCTTTCCTTGGTGGCCGTTCTTGTACAGAGCCTCCCCTATGGAAGACCCCTCTTCTTCTCCCTCCCCACCTATCCCTTTGGTGTAGGCTAGCCTATACATAGGCTTGCCTATACACATCTGTCCCTGGTCCTACAACTCCTCCCTTGGGTGCAGTGATAAGGCTATCTTGATCTCCTGTTAAGCAGGCCGCTCTGGTACACATACCCTTCATAGCGTTCTATGAGGGTAGCCACTGGCAGCGATTTGTCCAACAGGGGGTTCCCCCTCTTGAGTGTACTCTAACCCTCCCTTGGGTTACCCTGGCACCCGGCCGGCTGCCGGCCCCCTGCCATTGGATGCTAGGAGGATCTTCTCCTATCATGTGTACACTCTCTCTTTAGGGATGCCGGAGGGGTATGCGGTCTTACCCCTCCAATCCCTCCTTATCTGTCTCTCTATCTACTCTGGTGCCAGTCCCTTGCCGCCTCTACTGCCGGCGATACCGCCCTACACTTTGGTGACTCTCTCTCATAAGATACCCTCCCTCCTCTATGTAGTCAGCCTTCCGTACGCCGAGGGGCTGCCGCCTTCCGTCGGCTTACAACCGATGATCCACCCCTCCCTTACCTAGTTTTGTTTGTCCGACCTTCGGGCCGGCCTCCGGCGTGCCGGCATTGATTGCCGGTGGTCTGTGTATACTACCATATACTTCATTATCTTATGAACTGATCACCAAGCTGTCAGCCTTCGGCTGCCGGAGCCGCCGCCTCCCACCGGCGGTCCGCCGCTGTGCAGGCGGTCGCTAAGTTGGTATTATGCTTAGATTCTCAATGTGTCTATATTAATGCCTTACACCCTGCTGGAGCGGCCTCCGGCTTTCCGCCGGCCTGCCGGCACCCTCCAGAGGCACCAAGGGACTGGCACCCCTTCTACTACCTGTCGACAACATGCCGACAGTCCTACACTGCAGCCAGATGGCTTAGCCACTTCTATAGATAGGTATTGTCTCACCATTCTACTAGTGACAGTGCTGTCTTCTTGCACATTACAATTTTCCAGCATACTCTGTGTGTCTTAGCACGGTCGGTTGCCGGAACCTAGATCTATAAGGGGTCTCCCATTACCCCTTTAACCCAAAGGAACTGAGTGGTTTCAGTCCCTGATACACCTCGCAGGCAATCTCTGCTAGAACTTAGCTTCTACCCATGCAGATTTCCGTTTTGTGTCCCTCGGTCACAAATGAAATTACCTATTGATAAGGTTACGGTAACCGACTGGGCGGGATTCACAAGTATGTGTCTATCTACTTCCTTTCCCGCTCCTATTCTCAAACATTACAATATTCATGAATTATTTAATGTTAGATGAAATTTTGACTACTTAAAATTTAATCTTAGAGTAATGTAAGTCATTCTTATGCCTTCCATATACTCATGATCTCTTTCATTTACAGGAGGAGTATATGAAGTGTGAACACAACTTCTATGGAGTGAAACGCCCGGACTTCTACGGGCACAAGGCGTGTCGGACCCACGCCCCTTGCGCCGCCAAGAAAGGCGACCTGAAAATATGGGACCCACAGCACTGTACAGTCTGCAAGAGTCGTCTGGTCGAAGTGTTCGACGATCCTCCTTCAGCGGAGGTAAGGGACAACGCTCAGGAGAAGCTACCCAAGTGGGTGCGTGGCTTCCAGAAGAACGCCACCGGACCGTATCTCGCTACCAAAGATTTGAGGGCCTTGCTATTCCCGAAGGCATCAAAAGACTCAGTGGTCCCCAGTGATCAGATTCCTACCGTCCAGATAGTGGTGGAACCTGATGTTGTCATATTCCAGTCCATGCACGAGTGCCGTCTAGATTCCGACAATGTGGAACGTATGTCGGAAGTGTCGGAAACAACGGAGAAGAACCTCATGGGCGAGGAGCTCGACTATGCGGAAGATCAGGTGAAATACCCTGATTCGGAGCAAGAGGTCGCTCCCACTCCTACCCCTGCATTAACTCCTACGCCGACAGAGGAATCCCTTGCTTCAACGTCTGCCACCCCGGACCCTATCCCATCAGGCACTCAGGAGGTCTTCAAGATGCTTGAAGAAACTTCGCGAGACCCACGAGCTATTCAGGTCTAACCTTGGAAGTTTTAAGCAACCGAAAAGGATGTCGGTTAAGGACCTCCCTGCCTGCTCGGATACTAACCCATGGAGGTATGACGAGCACATGCCGATCACCACGGGCAAGATCTTCATCAGTGAGAAGGTCGTCTCGATCGCGTTGGAAGAAGTGGAGTTCTTCCCGAATTTTGAGGCTTATCCGGACTGTTACGTCCGACTCAGGTCCGAACCCGCCTCTAAAGAAGAGACCGAACCAAAGGAAGTAATAGTGTTCGATCTCTCGAAGGCCCAGGCTATACTAGCCAACACGGTGAAGAATAGGGGCTTCACCAATTCCAAGATGCCGGCGCTTAGTAAAAAGCACCCAACCTTCGTCGCACCGAACAATGCGACCTTCCCCTTTATTGAAAAGGCCTTCACTGCGGTACTGATAGCAGTGGAAGAAGGGAAACCTTGCCCTGTACTGGAGGAGTGCAGGCCCTTCTCCCTGACTACTCCCCCTGATGATAGACATTGGAAAGACGTCCAGTCGACATTCACAGTGGAGAAGCTAGAGCCTGACACGTTGCTGGTCGTCAGTTTAATGATGACCTTCCAAAACTCAACAATCACCTCCTTCGTAGGGAACAAGATACGAAGGAAAGGCTTGCCGCATCAATGTCCCTCCAGGTACAGCTTGAAGTCATGGCCGGTGACACTAGGATTCCAGACTTCTACATGGTCCTTGCCAAAACGCATTTGGCAACGGTCATGAAGGACCTGTACAGCTTCACTAGGGCTCGCAGAGCCTGTCGTGAATTCGTGTTCGCGAGTGTTACAGTGTGACACGAACCCCGGAGGCTGATTTCCTCCAACATCTGGGGTAAACACCTCTTTCCCTCCTCCCTAGTGAAAGAGATCGCCGACAAAGCCGCCACGGAGAACAGGAACCTTCTCCATAAGTGGCGCATGTCGAAGAAAAGGAAATCCTCTCAGGACGACGGCCCTCAACCTAAGAGGAAACCTCAGCAACCAAAACCCCATCAACGTCAACAGCGTCGGCAGTTTCCGGGTTCCGCTACTCCCCAAGTGGCAGCTCAGCCACAACAGACCTTTCAGCTGGTCACCCAACCGATGGTCTCTCAGTCACCGGTCTTCACCCCTGCATTTGAGCAGCAAACCACTACCTTTCGTCCCAAAGGTAGAGGCTTAAGCAGAGGTTCAGGCAGAGGTGTCTCGCCGCCCCTCCAGAGGCAGAGGAGGAACGGGAGCTAGTGGCCGAGGTAGCAAACCCTCGGGAAGCAAGAAGCAATGAAGTGCTTCCGGTGGGAGGAAGACTCCGCCAATTCCAGGATCGTTGGACCTTCGATCCCTGGGCACAGAGCATTGTCAAGAAGGGACTAGGCTGGAGCTGGACACAACAACCCCCAGCCTTCCAGCAATTCTTGCAACAGTCAACACCCCTCCTGGAAGAGTACGTCCTAGAACTCTTGAACAAGAAGGTGATAAGGAGGGTAAAGTCAACCAGGTTGTAAGGGAGACTATTTTGCGTCCCCAAGAAGGACTCCGACAAACTCAGAGTCATTCTAGACTTATCCCCCCTCAACAAGTTCATTGCGAACAACAAATTCAAGATGCTGACTCTTCAACAAATAAGGACCCTCCTGCCTCAAGGGTCCTACACGGTCTCTATAGACCTGGCGGATGCCTACTGGCACGTTTTAATGAACCATCACGCTTCCTCCTACCTAGGATTTCAACTCCAAAGGAAAAGTTACGCCTTCAGGGCCATGTCCTTCGGGCTCAACGTGGCCCCACGGATCTTTACCAAGCTGGCAGACGCCATCGTTCAACAGCTCCGCCTTCGCGGCGTCCAGGTGATGGCTTACCTAGACGACTGGCTGGTCTGGGCGACATCGCCCGAAGATTGTGTACGATCCTGCAACAAAGTCACCCAGTTCCTAGAACACCTGGGATTCAAGATAAACACCAAGAAATCTCGCCTCTCTCCAGCTCAGAAGTTCCAATGGTTAGGAATCCATTGGGATCTTCAGTCACACCGCCTTTCCATCCCACAGAAGAAAAGGAAGGAAATAGCAGGGTCTGTCAAAAAACTGCTGAAATCCAAACGGATCTCAAGACGACAGCAGGAACAAGTTCTAGGCTCTCTACAGTTTGCCTCTGTGACAAACCCAATGCTTCGTGCACAGCTAAAGGATGCCGCGGGAGTCTGGAGACGTTCTGCATCCATCGCTCGAAGAGACCTCAAGAGACGGCTCCCAAACAGACTTCGGTTACTCTTAAAGCCGTGGTCGGAAGCAAAGCCCCTGAAAAGGTCCATTCCTCTTCAACACCCACCTCCATCACTCAACATCCACACGTACGCTTCGCTGGAGGGTTGGGGAGGTCACTCCCACCAACGACAGGTTCAATGGACATGGTCTCCCCTATTCAAGACGTTTCACATCAACGTCTTGGAGGCCATGGCGGTCCTACTCACTCTGAAGAAACTCTCTCCGCCTCCCTCGATCCACATCCGTCTGACTCTGGACAACTCGGTGGTAGTCAGATGTCTCAATCGTCAGGGCTCGAGATCGCCCCAGATAAATCAGGTACTTCTCCCGATCTTCCGTCTGGCAGAAAAGAAGAAATGGCACCTGTCTGCAGTTCACCTACAAGGATTCCGCAATGTGACGGCGGACGCTCTATCACGGACAAACCCAATAGAGTCGGAATGGTCTCTAGACGCAAGATCCTTCTCCTTCATCTCTCGCCAAGTCCCGGAACTTCAGATCGATCTCTTCGCAACGAGCGACAACAATCAACTTCCTCGTTATGTGGCCCCGTACGAGGACCCCAATGCAGAAGCAGTGGACGCCATGTCACTGGATTGGAACAGATGGTCTAGGATGTACCTGTTCCCTCCCACCAACCTTCTGCTGAAAGTCCTCTCCAAACTGAGAACCTTCAAAGGGACAGCGGCCCTAGTGGCTCCCAAGTGGCCCCGGAGTAATTGGTACCCCCTGGTCCTGGAGCTGCAGCCCAAGCTGATCCCCCTCCCAGGCCCAGTTCTCTCTCAGCAAGTACAGAAGTCGACTGTCTTCGCTTCATCACTGAAAGTCAGGGACCTTCATCTCATGATTTTCTCTCCCTAGCCGCGAAGAAAAGTTTTGGGATCTCGAAGAAAATACAAATCATCCTGGAGAAAGTGGGTCTCGTTCGTCAAAGCAAAAAATCCTACGGAAATCACCATTGATTTTTGCATGTCCTCCTTCATTCACCTTCATGGACAAGGCTTAGCAGCCAACACGATTTCTACCTGCAAATTGGCTTTGACTAGACCACTACTGTACGCCTTCTTGATTGATCTGTCCAGCGATATCTTCAATAAACTACCAAAGGCATGCGCTAGACTACGCCCAGCACCTCCGCCAAAACCTATCTCCTGGTCCCTGGACAAGGTGCTCCATTTTGCCTCTAACTTGGACAACGATTCGTGCCCTCTCAAGGATCTGACTCAAAAAGTTATATTCCTTTTTGCTCTCGCCTCGGGAGCCTGAGTCAGCGAAATAGTGGCATTATCAAGAGACGAGGGTCATATCCTGTTCACAGATACAGGAGAACTTACCCTCTTCCCTGATCCGACGTTTATCGCAAAAAACGAATTACCCACCAAGAGATGGGGCCCCTGGAGAATCTGCCCCCTGAAGGAAGATGTCTCTCTATGTCCAGTAGAGAGTCTCAAGGTCTATCTTCGAAGAACTTCAGACTTTGGTGGAGGTCAACTCTTCAAAGGAAAAACATCGGGTAGCGACCTGTCACTGAAACAACTAAGAGCGAAAATCACCTACTTCATTTGCAGAGCGGATCCTGACAGTACACCCGTAGGTCACGATCCTAGAAAAGTCGCATCTTCTCTGAATTTCTTCCAGAGTATGGATTTCGAAAGCCTCAAGAGCTTCACAGGATGGAAATCTTCGCGCGTTTTCTTCAAGCACTACGCGAAGCAAGTGCATGAAGTCAAACATTTCGTGGTAGCCGCAGGTAGTGTTATGAAACCTGCCGTTTAACTCTGCATAGAACAGCGAGTTACTTGGGACTTTAACTCTACGGGTGCCTGTGTTGACCCTCGTGTGATACAGAGTGATTTCATGGACACTTAGTGTTTCTAATAGACTGTTCTTAACAATGTGAAATGTCATAGACTTCACATGAGTGCCACATGCCTCAGGGCATGATGTGTTTTTTCTTTGATAAAGACTGACGTTCCTCTGGAACTTGTGCTTTCTAAATTTTGAAATTTCTTTCTGATTCAAGATTGAAGTCTTCTAATT
>NC_090731.1:123446531-123454031 GCF_036898095.1 Palaemon carinicauda
CAACCAATGAAACTTTTGAGCTGGAGATAGTCGAGACTTTTTTATGTTGATCCTGAATCCCAGATGTTCCAGGAATTGGATCACTGTCTTAGAGGCTTGCATGCATTCTGTCCTGGATGCTGCCCACACCAGCCAGTCGTCCAAGTAGGGCACTACTTGGATCCCCTTTAGGCGCAATTGGTGGATGGCTGCTTTCGCAAGCTTCGTGAAAATCCTTGGGGCTATGTTTAGCCCGAAAGGTATGGCTCTGAAGGCGTAAAGTTTTCTATGTAACTTGAAGCCTAGGTAGGAGGAGAGGGGACGATTAATTGGAAAGTGCCAATAAACGTCAGACAAGTCTATAGAGATGGTATATCCCCTTTTGGGCAGTAGGGTCCTTATGTGTTGAAGTGTGAGCATTCTGAACTTGTAGTTCAATATGAAATTGTTGAGTGGCGACAAGTCTAGAAGGGCTCTTGAGTTTTTTTGAGTCCTTCTTTGGAACACAAAACAGCCTTCCTTGGAACTTGATGGACTTAACTTTTCGGATTACTCTTTTCTCTAAGAGTTCTCGGACATATTCTTCCAGAACGGGGGTAGAGTGTTGGAAGAATTGAAGAAATTGAGGTGGAGGACTGCTCCAGCTCCAACCTAGTCCATTCTTTATTAGGCTGTGGGCCCAGGGATCGAAGGTCCAACGATCCCTATATAGATGTAGTCTCCCTCCTACTGGAAGCATCTCACTTCTGTTGTTGTGGACCTGAGGCCTTGCCTCCTTGACCGCATCCTCCCCTGGATCCCCTTCCCCTTGAAGGGCGTCTAGAAGAACCTCTGGCTGTTCTAGCTTTTGAAGTCTGCCTTTCGAAGGCTGGGTTAAAAACTGGCGACTGTGTCGCCACTTGTTGAGGTACCAGCTGGTACGTGGTTGGAGGTTGTGCCACTATCTGAGGCACCGTGGTCACTGGAAGTTGTTGTTGTTGCTGTCGGTAGGGTTTAGCCGGCCGAGAGGATAGCCTAGGCCTTTTTGTCTTCTTCTTGGGTTGGGGACCCTCATCCAGAGAAGACTTTCTCTTAAGATCTAAGCCCCAATTTTTTAGAAGATTCCTATTCTCCGTGACGGTCTTGTCTACTACCTCTTTAACCACTTCGTTGGGAAAGAGGTCCTTACCCCAGATAACAGAGGAGATCAGCTTCCTCAGTTCGTGCCTCACCGCAGCCGAGGCGAACACAAACTCTCTAGAGGCTCTCCTAGCTTTAATAAAGCTATATAGATCCTTCGTAACTGTGGCCAGATGGGTTTTGGCCACTACCATGAACATGTCCTGGTTCTTGGGGTCACTTGCCATCGTTTCTAATGTCGTTTGCAACGACATCGACGCCGCAAGTCTTTCTTTCGTCTCTTGCTCTCTGCGCAGGAGAAACTCCGACAGCTTTGGAAGTTCCTCACCAAACTGACGTTCAGCAATATCAGCTTCCAGCTTCCCGACTGAGAGGGTAAAGTGGACGTCCTTCCAGTCTTTTTGGTCCAAGGGTAAGGTCAGAGATAACAGCTTGCACTCCTCCAAGGAGGGGCATGGTTTCCCTGCCTCCACCGCCTTTAAGGCTGCCTTACATCCCTTTTACATGAAGGGAAAGACTCTGGTTGGAGAGGCCACAAAGGAGGGAAGCTTCTTACTCAAGGCTGGTACCTTTGAGTTCGTGAAGCCCCTCTCTTTCATCGAGCTCGCTAGTAACGTCTGTGCTTTACTATGGTCAAGAACTATGACCTCCTTCGGCTCCGTCTCCTCCTTTGAGGCTGGCTCCTTCTTAAGACGGACATAGCAGTCCGGGTAAGAGTCTTGGCAGGGCCAAAATTCCACATCTTTCAGGGGAATTGCGCCCAACTTCTCCGAAATAACAATCTTCCCGGTTGTCATTGGCATGTGTTCGGCATACCTCCAAGGATTGGTATCCGAGCACAAAGGAAGATCCTTTACGTTAAGTCGCTTCTGGGGCCTACGTGATGCTGCAAGTCTACGTATCTCCAGTTTCATTGCAGCTTCCTTTTCATCATTCTTCTTTTGTATTTGTTGAATCATCTCAACAATAGAAGAAAGAGTCCTTCCCAGGTCATCTGGGATAGCAGACGATGTAGAGGGAACAGGTTCTGGGTCCGGAACCGATGTAACCGACACCTCGTCGATTTCTTCCTCATCTATTTCAGGAGCCTGGGACAGCTCCTCCTCTTGACCTTCTTCCAGAAGGTCCTTTCTGTATAATCCGACACCTCCGACATCCTAACGTCCAATTGGATGTCTAGACGGGCGGCCGAGACTTCAGAATCTACCGGATTCTGGGCAGTTGGTATCTCCTCCTGAGGCTGAGGAATGACTGCATCAGCCGATGCCTTAGGGAAAAGGTAGGCCCTAATCTTCTCATTTGGAAGGTAAGGGCCTGAGGTGTTTTTCTGAAAACCCCTCACCCAGGTTCGTAACTTTTCCCTGGCAGCATCCCTTGACTCCGCCGACTTAGGGGTGTCAAATGCCTCGGTAATCAGGTTAGAACATATGGTACATACCTGAGGGTCCCAATACCGGAGATCACCTTTGCAGACTGCGCATGCTGCGTGCCTCCTGCATAACTCATGTCCACAGAAGTTCTTACTGCGGACATTGCAGAACATACTCCCGCACTTCGGATGGTCCTCCTGTAAAGAGAAGAGAATCCATGAGTATCAAGTTAGGGCTTTTCACTTATTATTAATACATGTAGCTTATACAGTAAAGCTAGAAAGGAAAGAAGGAAAGTCACATACTTGCATTTCCTGCCCGGCCAATTGCTGTAACCTCCCAAGATATTAAAACTAAGGTTAATTCTATTCTAGAATACCTTATAAATTTTCCTAGGCGGAAAGTTAAGGTGTAGCTCACGCCTTAAAATAAAGTTTTAATATACAGGATAGAATGAATACAGAAAGAACTCACTTTCTATATATTGTACGGTCTCAACAAAAGGTTGTACAAGATAACAATAAGTATGTTGGAGGAACTTTAGTGTTACAACAAACTCTGTACTGTAGTTTCATTAATGCAGTGTGTACTACACCACAAATATAGCAACTACTGTACATCGCATGCTGTCGTGCCGGCCGGCATTTACCCCTGTATAGATTAAAGGTATACTACCTTTAACTAATAGGCAGCAATTCACTGGTTTGTAAATGTGTGCCGGCCGACAATCACTGCCGGCCGGCAAATAAAAACACTAGCACCCGGCTGCCGGCCGCTAATCGTAGTGGCCGGCAGATCTCGGGATGTGTTTCTGCTGCCGGCAGGCAAAGGTAGCGATACCCATGCCGGCCGGCAGTGACTGCGAACCAGAGATCCTTCACCTATCCGGCTGCCGGCCGTTAAAGCCGGCAGCCGGGCTAGGGGTACAAAACACTAGCAAGAGAAACAGTATGGATGTAAGGTTATAAGGCGTCATTGTCATACAACCTTCCATCCAGAAAGAGTGAACATATGGAAGGGGAGAATGTAACATTCAGGCTTCCTATCTATCCATAGCCCGCCGGGCTCTACCAGCAGACACGGAAGAGAGACCAAGGGAGGTCTGGGGCTCACTCTGTAGAAGAAAAAGGGTCTCTGCCGGCCGGCAATAACGTGCCGGCCAGCAGAGAGCTGAGCCGGTCCCCCATCCTAACCTACGCTAGGTACAGAAGTAGGACTACGGCCAAAAGATGATGGCTAGGCCATCACTAAGAAACATAGGGGGTAAAGGGATAAGGGTCCTGTAAACTTCGTTATAGTATAAGACACACCCAGCAGTTAGGAAAGCTCATCCTAACCTAGGGTAGTCTATTAGGGATGAAGATTGGCAATACTTGCTATCCTCCTCTATACCAGAACAAAGTTAGGTGTAGTTATTTCGCCAGGAAACGGATAAAACTCATTCTCCGGCCCTAGAATAACAACACAGGACAGTCTGCTAGACCACTAGAGGAAGGAATCATCTTGTACAGAATCCTTCAGATGGGGACTAGGGAAGCAAAGCCTCCTGTGTCTGCACCTAACCTAGCAAAGGAAACTCATTCTCTATGCTAGGAAGACGCAGACCACAAACTAGAAACTCTGATGTTCTACCCTAACCCAAAAAACCAGTCACTCTGGTTACTAGGTCAGGACAGACATATCCTAGTATAGTTATACCTGAATATTATTCAGATAGAACCGCTAGGACTAGGGCTAAGGCTTACTCAGAGGGAGAGAGGGATTGAACTTAGTCTCCGGAGGAGAAAAGAACAATCGGGGATGTGGGAAAGTATACTACAGCCCCATAGGCTACTAGCCTAGGAGCGGTGGGAATTGATTACCTAAATCACCGAAACTCTCTCGTATACAATCTTGGAGAAGAAAATTCAACAATATCTTACATGTATAAAATATTTGCCTATAGCTTCAATAACGTAACACTCGGAAAACTTATATCATGCATGAAAGTACTAGGGCCAGACGCCTAGGCTACTAAGCCTCGCGAAGGGCAAGATCGATTACCTAAATCTCCGAACTGAAAACTAACGGCATCATATAAGAATTCCTAGAGGCGCTAAATAGGTAAATTTATTAAAGCATAATAACCGGGAACGTCGCTCTGGCTAACTAAATAACACATGTATAGCGAGCGACAGCATCCAGGATGCCTCACTGTAACCCCTCGAAGAGTTAATACTGTTCAGGGTGAAGATAGCTATGTGACGTGTCAAGAATACGTCCTCTGATATTATGCGATATCGCTGTGAGATTTATTTAGGGATATTCGCTCCAGGAGTTAGAATTCTGGATACCTTAAGGTAAGATTCTCTGGGAATATCACTGTAGTCAAATATACCCTAGGAAGCTACCCTTTAGGAACTTCCATCAGGACGACATGGCCTGAGCCCAAAAATAGCAACAATATTTATTTCCTTATGTCCTTTCCTCACTGGGGTATTTTCTCCTGTTGGAATCATTGGATTTATAGCATCCTGCTTGTGAAACTAGGGTTGTAGCTTAGCTAGTAATAATAATAACAACAATAATTTTTATTTACTTTCCTCATTGGGCTATTTTACCGTGTTGGAGTCACTGGGCTTATGGCATCCTGCTTTTCTAACTACGGTTTTAGCTTAGGTAGTAAGGATAATAATTATTAATCTTTAAGATCCTTGATACTCTTATATCAGATCTCCTCATGAATTTCAGTGATTAAATCCGTAAAAAAAGTACGCTTATGTGTATTTTTAAACATCTACTAACAGAATAATTAAAACTGAAAATTGAACATTTAAAACATCTAATAATGGAAATAATTGAAAACAAAATTAAAAATTCAATTAAGTTGATCAAAAAATTTAAAAACGCCTATCTAAAAATCTGTTCCAAAAATAACTTTTTTCTTTCCTATTTCTCGAAAGAAAATCTTTAATTCTTCCGACAGCAAACGCGCCACAATATCTTTGAAGAGGGGAAAACTTATTTTCCAATAATTTTGGGGGAAATAACAAGCCCATTACTTCGGCTAAAGTCTCAGCCAGAACTTTAAGAAAGCTTATTCCTTCTATATATAAGATTCTAAGACACCATCTTCGAAAAGATGTGGATTGGAGTTAGTAACACGAAGAGTCTTGGAAAAATACTATTATACAGGTAATTTATTTTATATTTTGAATATACAAATGTTTACCTTCTTCCGCATGTATATTATTATTATTATTATTATTATTATTATTATTATTATTATTATTATTATTATTATTATTATTATTGTTATTATTATTATTATCATTATTATTATTCATGATGAATGGAGAAGTATTGAGTTAATAGCTCAAGATAGAGACGACTGGCGAAATCGAACAGAGGCCCTTTGCGTTAATATGCGTAGGAGGAGATAATGATGATGATGATGATTATTTTTATCATTATCATTATTATTATATCTTTCGTACTAGCAAAGCTACGACCCTAACTAGGAAATCAGGATGCTATAAGGCCAACGGCTCCAGAGAAAAATATTTCCTTAAAAATGATTTATTGTAGACACTATTGTAAAAAGAAACTAAGTGATCACACTTTGAAAGTACAAAATATGAAAATTCTATCAATAAATAAAATAAATCCTTAAAAAAGTATTTATTGCAATGATAAAATTACAAAATATGAAACTTCAATAGATAAATAAAATAAATCTTTATAAAAGGTTTATTGCAGTGATAAAATTACAAAATATGAAACTTCTATAGATAAATAAAACAAATCCTTTTAAAAAAAGGTTTATTGCAATGATAAAATTACAAAATATGAAACTTCTATAGATGAATAAAATAAATCCTTTTAAAAAAGGTTTATTGCAATGATAAAATTACAAAATATGAAACTTCCATAGATAAATAAAATAAATCCTTTAAAAAGAGGTTTATTGCTGGGACATATTGAAGAGAGAAAGGTAACCTTGAATCCAATGGCCCCTGCAAACACCCATGACTATTACTGTAATGGTGGTGATGTAGCCACGAGCAGTAATGTCCTGGGCATTACTGCCTTATTGCTGCTTTGGCTGAGTATTCCGTTTGGCTGAAGCAATTGAGATCTTGGAAATTAGGACATTAAGACATTTCCCCTTTAAGTTTGATTGGAAAACCTTTATTCTCCTACTACTAAGTTCGCACAATGTAGGAGAAGGATTATAATAACAATATTTTTATTATTACTTTCAAAGCTATAACCCTAGATGGTAAAACAGGAGGCTATAAGGCCAGGGGCTCAAACAGGGAAAATAGTCCAGTGAGGAAAAAAATAAAATATTTTAAGAACAGTAACATTAAAATAATATTTCCTATATAAACTATAGAAACCTTAACAAAAAAAAAGGAAGAGAAATAAGATAGAATAGTGTATTCGATTGTACCCTCAAGCAAGAGAACTCTAACCCAAGACAGTGGAAGACCATGTTACAGAGGCTATGGCACTACCCAAGACTAGAGAACAATGGTTTGATTTGAGATTGTCCTTCTTCTAGAAGAGCTGCTTACCATAGCTGAAGAGTCCCTTCTATCCTTACCTCGAGGAAAGTAGCCACAGAACAAATACAGTGCAGTAGTTAACCCCCTTGGCTGAAGAAGAATTTTTTGGTAATCTCACTGGTCAGGTGTATGAGGACAGAGGAAAAGATGTAAAGAATAGGCCAGACTATTCGTTGTATGTGTAGGCAAAGGGAAAGTAAACCGTAACCAGAGAGAAGGATCCAATGTAGTACTGTCTGGCCAGTCAAAGGACCCAAAAGTATTCTAGTGATAGTATCTCAACAGGTGGATGGTGCTCTGGCCAACCTCTTACCTAGCATCATTTGAGGTTCTAAATAAATGCTTGAAACCAAAGTAATATCACTAAAATCATAACTCAAAAAGCACTCAGAGTGCAAACCTCCGACACGGCAGCTTATTTCTCGACTCTTTGGACTGCTTTTGGAAATTTTGCTCGTCCGTTACCTTGACCTTTGACCTTC
>NC_090731.1:123461531-123469031 GCF_036898095.1 Palaemon carinicauda
ATATCAGAGGACGTATTCTAGACACGCCACATGGCAATCTACATCCTGGACAGAGATTTCGTCTCGTAGGAGGTGATTGGCGAGATACGAATTCGGGAAAGAAAAAGGGGAGCCGCTCCCAAGGCTTCCCTATCCTCCGATTCGTATGCGTGCCTGGCGCCAATCCTGGCGCTACAGATACTGTATGTAGGGAGGGGTCCTACAGCCCTTTCTTAGAAAGGCAAGGGCGGGTCCATCAGGACGACATGGCCATCTCACCCAAAAATAGATTTTTCGCTTCGCTCAAAATCCGTTTTTTGGGCTCAAGCCATGTCGTCCTGATGGAAGTGTACCAGAGCATTACTGTATCTGTGGATTCTCAGAACGTGCCGTACTCCCCGGAGGTAATTTTTTCCCGGTCGACTAGACCTAGAGACCTAAGATGTTACCGTTATACATCTTTTCAACTAACTATAAACTATGTTAGAGCTTCCTGCCCCCTACAGGGAAGAGTCCTACTAGACTCTGGAAAAGTCTCGAAGAGTAAATATACCTATGTATGAATACCAGGCAAGCTAATATAGTGGTCTCGCCCTATATTAAGTAAAGCATAGTTTGTATAGAACCACTGCGTCAATATATATTGACCAGTAATCCGCACAATACTTGTATTGGACAAAGGTTTATATCCGCATAGGAAGAAACTAATAAAACCGCCCTCGTCCCTTTATGGGACGGAGTCCTCCCATTAGGGGACTTACATAAACCAATGCAACATAGCTTGCATAACAGAACAATTCTATCAGAATTATCCCAGATAAGATACATAGAATTAAATGCTCAATTATACCAATAAATTGACACAGGTGAAAGAGCCGCAAGGTTCTCAAGAACAAGTTTATTGACAGACAATAAACAGACAGGTTAACAACAAATATATATATATATATATATATATAATATATATATATATATATATATATATTATATATATATATATATATATATATATATATATATATATATATATATATAAGAGGATAACCCAAAACTTTAAGCATAAGTATGATAGTAAACAGAACTTGTTTATCTGAAAGAAAAACCATTAAACGCCACTTAATAAGATACCGAGGTATCAAGTCATAAAAGTCTGTATTACAAATCAATCACATTAGCGTTAGAAACGCTCGGCACACATGTCTGTACTTATGCTAGGTTCACCTTTGAAAGAAGGAACAGTCTATGTAGGCACTTTGTGCCCTCCTTTAGTTTGTAGTACAGTATGTATCTACACACTCACCCTGGACTTAATCGTCCCAATTAAGACCACTGTTCCTCGCAGAGTTAAACAGTAGGGTTAACTACACGACCCACTGCTACCACAGATCTCTTAAGTTCCTCTACTTGCTTCGCATAGTGGCGAAAGAACACCCTGGAAGACTTCCAGCCCGTGTATGAACGGAGATGTTCAAAATCCATACAATTAAAGAAATTTAGGGATGAGGCAACTTTCCTCGGATCGTGACCTGCGGGTGTACTGTCAGGATCCGCTCTGCGAATAAAATATGTGATTTTCGCTCTGAGTTGATTCAGAGATAAATTTGAGCCTGATGTTTCTCCCCTGAATAGTTGACCACCCTTGAAGTCTGAAGTTCTACGAAGATAGACCTTCAGGCATTCTACTGGACATAGAGATGCATCTTCTTTCAGAGGGCAGATTCTCCAGGGACCCCACCTGTTGGTGGGTAACTCATTCTTGGCGAGAAACGTAGGATTCGGAAACAGGTTCAGATCCCCCCCATCCAGGAACTGAACACGACCTGCCTCTCTCGAGAGGGCTACGATCTCACTAACCCTGGCCCCGGACGCGAGTGCAAATAGAAAAATAACTTTTTGCGTCAAATCCTTTAACGCACATTCTTCATTGCTCAACAGGGAGGCGAAATGAAGAACTTTGTCTAAAGACCATGAGATGGGCTTTGGAGGTGCTGAAGGTCTGAGCCTAGCGCAGGCTTTCGGAACTTTATTAAAGATCTCGTTACCTAGGTCGATCTGGAAGGCAAATAAAATGGGTCTCATCAAAGCAGATTTACACACTGAAATCGTGTTAGCTGCCAACCCTTGGCCATGGAGGTGGAGGAAGAAAGATAAGCAGAAGTCTGTTGAGATCTCCTGCGGATTCTTTGCCTTTACAAAGGCCACCCATTTTCTCCAAGATGACTCATATTGCCTTCTAGTCGATTTGCACTTATATTCTTCTAAGAAGTCTATGCTGGCTTTCGAAATCCCGAAACGCTTTCTCACCGCAAGGGCGAGAAAATCATGAGCTGCAGGGTCCGGGTTTTCTGCAAAGAAACGCAGACAGTCGACTTCTGGACTTGCTGGGTCAGAACTGGATGTGGTAGCGGCACAAACTTCATCTGTAGTTCCAATGCCAAGGGGAACCACAAGCTGTTCGGCCACTTGTGGGCCACTATTGCCGCTACCCCCTTGAAGGATCTCAGTTTGTTGAGGACCCTCAACAGAAGGTTGTGAGGAGGGAACAGATAAATCCTGGACTATCTGTTCCAGTCGAGGGACATCGCGTCCACTGCTTCCGCTAAGGGGTCCTCGTACGGGGACACGTACAGGGGCAACTTCTTGTTGTCTTTCGTCGCAAAGAGGTCTATCTGCAGTTCTGGGACTTGATTCAGAATGAAGGAGAATGATCCTGCGTCTAAGGACCATTCCGACTCTATCGGTGTGAACCTGGATAGAGCGTCCGCTGTCACATTGTGGACTCCTTGAAGGTGAACTGCCGACAGGTACCACTTCTTCTTTTCCGCCAATCGGAAGATGGCCAACATCACCTGGTTGAGAGGTAGTGACCACGATCCTTGTCGATTCAAGCATCTCACAACTACCTCGCTGTCCATCACCAACCTTATGTGGATCGAGTGACGCGGGGAGACTTTCTTTAAGGTAAGGAGCACTGCCATAGCTTCTAGAAAGTTTATGTGAAAGGTCTTGAATAGCTTGGACCAAGTCCCCTGGACTTTTTTCCGATGAGAGTGACCTCCCTATCCCTCCTTCGAGGTGTCTGAGTGAATCGTCACAGATGGGGGAGGTGGCTGAAGAAGAACCGACTTCCTTAGATGTCTGGCTTGGGACCAAGGCCTGAGAAGAGTACGTAGCCGAAGCGGAACTGGTCTTCTCAGATCTCTTCGCGCGTTTGATGCATAACTTCTCCAAACTCCGGTTGCATCCTTTAGCTGTGCTCTTAGCACTGGGTCTGTCACTGAAGCAAACTGGAGAGAGCCTAGTACCCTCTCCTGTTCGCGTCTTGATATCCTTTCGGAATCTAGAAGTCTCTTGACAGAGCCCGCTATCTCCTTCCTTTTCTTCGTCGGGATGGAGAAACTGTGTGACAAAAGGTCCCAGTGGATTCCCAGCCACTGGAACGTTTGGGATGGAGAAAGTCGAGACTTTTTTCTGTTGATCTTGAAGCCTAGGTACTCTAGGAACTGGATCACCTGACTGGAAGCTTGCAAGCATTCGGTCTCGGATGCTGCCCACACCAGCCAGTCGTCCAGGTAGGCTACTACCTGAATTCCCTTTAGGCGTAATTGTTTGAGAGCTGCGCTCGCAAGCTTCGTGAAAATCCTTGGGGCTATGTTTAGCCCGAATGGCATGGCTCTGAAGGCGTATAGTCTCCGTTGTAGCCTGAACCCTAGGTAGGGGGAGAGTCGACGGCTGATTGGAATGTGCCAATAGGCGTCTGACAAGTCTATAGAGACTGAGTATGCCCTCTTGGGCAGTAAGGTCCTTATGTGTTGCAGTGTTAGCATCTTGAATTTGCAATTCACTATGAACTTGTTGAGTGGCGACAAGTCCAGAATGACTCTGAGCTTTTCCGAGTCTTTCTTGGGAACACAAAACAGCCTCCCTTGGAATTTGATGGACTTCACCTTTCGGATCACCTTTTTCTCCAACAGTTCTTGAACGTACTCCTCCAGAACGGGGGTGGAGTGTTGGAAAAACCGAAGGCACGGGGGTGGAGTGCTGTACCAGCTCCAGCCCAGTCCATTCTTGAGTAGGCTTTGGGCCCAGGGATCGAAGGTCCAGCGATCCCAAATTTTCATCAGTCTCCCTCCTACCGGTATCGTTTCACTTGGACTGCCGTCCTGAGGTCTTGCCTCCCTGACCACGACCACCTCTGAATCCCCTTCCCCTTGAGGGGCGCCTAGACGAGCCTCTGGCTGCTCCTCTAGGTTTTGCACGAAAGGAAGAAGACTATCCTTCGAACATTGGGGTGAATGTGGATGACTGACCTGGCACAGCCTGGGGTACCCACTGAAAAGTAGTCGGGTTTGTGCCACCATCTGGGGCACTGGAGGCAATGGCAATTGCAGTTGCTGTTGCTGTCTAAAAGGCTTGGCTGACTGAGACGGTAGCCTAGTCCTCATATTCTTCCTCTTTGGTTGAGGACCCTCATCCGGGGAAGATTTTCTTTTGATAGCCAGGCCCCACTTCTGGAGAAGGTTTCTATTCTCCACGGCGGCCTTATCAACAACCTCTTTGACCACATCGGTAGGGAAAAGGTATTTTCCCCAATTGTTGGAGGAGATTAACTTCCTTGGCTCGTGTCTCACCGAGGCCCCGGTGAACACGAACTCCCTGCAAGCTCTCCTTGCCCTGACGAAGCTATAAAGGTCCTTCGTCACTGTGGCTAGATGAGACTTAGCCACTACCATGAACATTTCATGGACCTTGGGGTCACTTGCCATCGTCTCAAGAGTAGTCTGATGAGACATTGAGGCAGCCAGTCTTTCTTTTGTCTCGAACTCTCTTCGTAAAAGAGAGTCGGACAGCTTGGGGAGGTCCTCGCCGAATTGCCGTCCGGCAATATCAGCCTCCAACTTTCCCACTGAGAATGTCAGATGGACATCCTTCCAGTCTTTGTGGTCCATAGGCAGGGCCAGCGACAAGGGTTTACACTCCTCCAGGGAGGGGCAAGGCTTGCCGCCCTCGACTGCCTTTAGGACAGCCGCAAACCCTTTCTGTAAAAAGGGGAAGGCTCTAGCAGGAGAGGACACAAAAGAAGGGAGCTTCTTGATCAATGCAGCTACCTTCGAGTTAGAGAAGTCCCTCTCTTTCATCGAGGATGAAAGTAGGGCTCGAGCCTTAGCGTGGTCCATAATTATGACCTTCTTCGGCTCTGTCTCCTCCCTTGAAGCTGGTTCTTTTCTCAGCCGGACATAGCAGTCCGGATATGATGCCTTGCTGGGCCAAAATTCCACCTCCTCTAGTGGAACTGAACCCAGCTTATCCGAGATGACGATCTTTCCAGTCGTCATTGGCATGTGCTCAGCATACCTCCAGGGGTTAGCATCTGAGCATACGGGAAGGTCTTTCACATTGAGCCCTTTCCGGGGTCCACGTGATTCTGCCAGGGACTGCATACGCAGTTCCATAGCAGCCGCCTTCTCCTGATTCTCCTTCTGCATTTGTTGGATCATTCCAACAATCGAAGAGAGGGCCTGTCCCAGTTCTACTGGGAGACCGGCCGATGTTGAGGGGATAGGATCCGGAATCTGAACCGGAATAGCCGACACCTCGTCGACCTCATCCTCTACGACATCCGGGGTTTGAACTTCATCCTGACCTTCTGCCAGGAGGTCTTGTTCCAAACGTTCGTCCAGGTCAGACATCCTGTCATCTAACTGGATGTCTTGCATCCCAACTGCGACTTCGACGTCCACCTGGACTTGATCTTGAGGGATCTCCTCTTGAGGCTGGGGAATCACTGCATCAGCTGATGCCTGGGGAAAAAGATACGCCCTCATCTTCTCACTTGGAAGATAAGGGCCAGAGGTGTTCTTCTTGAAGCCCCTTACCCAAGTACGAAGCTTTTCCCTTGCTATATCCCTTGATTCCGCCGTTCTAGGGGAATCAAAAGCCTCAGTAATCAGGTTAGTGCATACAGTACATACCTGAGGGTCCCAATACTGGAGATCATCCTTGGAGACAGCGCATGCTGCATATCTCCTACAACACTCATGTCCGCAGAGGTTCTTGCTGCGGACATTGCAGAAAACATTTCCGCACTTCGGAGGGTCCTCCTGTAAAGAGAAGAAATTTCCATGAGTATCAAGTGAACTATGTATCACTGGATATGCATAGTATAGCATAACAATTCACAAAGGAAAGACACACACTTGTGTTTCCCTCACAACCCATTGTTGCAGCCTTCCAGATAATAAAATCAAAAATGGTTTATCTCTTCTAGAGTAACCAATGCAAGGTTTCCAGAGGAAACAGGTGGAGCTCACACCTAAGCAATGATTTTAAAATCCTGGATAATAGACAGGGAAGAACTTAGCTTCCTATCTGAGGGCAACAGCAAAGGGGCGTGCAAGAAAACACAATAGTGTTAGAAGACACAGTGCTGTACCAAAACCCTTACTATAGTTTTCCTCTTACTGTATATGCTATACAGAAGAATACTAGTACAGTATAGGGGGATGTGTGCCGGCCTGCCTTTGCCGGCCGGCACACACCACAACTAGCTTTAAAGTATACTACTTAACAGCTATAGGGCGGCAGCACTCTGGTTCAAATGCCTGTGCCGGTCGGCAGCAACTGCCGGCCGGTAACAGCCAGTGTTGGCCGGCAATGGCTGCCGGCCAGCAACTACACAAGGTAGTACCCAGCTGCCGGCCACACTCTTGGTGACCGGCAGACAAGGGCTGACATAAGCCGGCCGGCAAAGGTACAAGACCGATGCCAGCCGGCAGCAAAAGAACCAGAGGACTACACCTGCCCGGCTGCCGGCCTCATAGGCCGGCAGCCGGGACAGGTACAGCACTTAGAAGAAAAATAGAATGGATGCCGGGATAAGAGTGTACACAACCTCCAAGCCCGGCAACCGAAAGAGTGCATATAAGGAAGGGGAGAAATTAATTCAGGCTTCCTTGACCCATGCCGTCCGGCTCTGCCGGCAGGCATGGATGAGGGACCAAGAGAGGTCCGGGCAGCACTCGAAAACATAAGACCCTTGTCGGCCAGCAGCTCTGCCGGCCGGCAAGGGGCTGAGTCAATTCCACATCCTAACCTATACTAGGTCCAGAAGTAGAACGACGTACAGTACAGTAAGACCCCTGCCGGCCAGCTCTGCCGGCCGGCAAGGGGCTGAGTCAATTCCACATCCTAACCTATACTAGGTCCAGATGTAGAACGACGTACAGTACAGTATGAAGAAAGAGGGGGAAGGGACAAGAGGGTCCTGCCAACCTTGCTTTAGTGACAGATCACCCGCAGCCAAGATCTAAGGGGAAAGGCCAGCAATACTTGCCAGCTTCCAGAGCACCAAAGCAAGGAAGGCGTTGCTACTCCCAAGGGAAGAACTTATCCTCCCGCGAGAACAGCAACAGGACTAGTCTGGTAGATCACAAAAGAAGGAATCATATCCACAGAAACCTTCGGTAGTGACCTAAGGGAGCTAAGCTCCCTTTGTATGTGTTAGGTCAGCGAGGGGGACTC